>NW_017211926.1:0-17175 GCF_001704415.2 Capra hircus
CTTTTCCCACAGGGCTGCTTGTCCACGTGCCAGTCACCGTGTGGTGTGAGTCGATCCTCGCTTTGAAAGTCGAGGCAAGTGCAGGGAAAAAAGGTTTCCCTGGAATGGACTGAGACATCGGGGACTCTGGGAATGGTGGAACGACCTCTGGAGTTCCTCTCGCCTTTCCTGTGGAGAGCGCCCTCTTGAGTAGTGGAGGGAACGACCGGGCTTACTATCCCGACCACGCAGGAAAGGGATCCCTCCTCTAGAGCTAGGAGGCGGAAACGGGCTCCTCTGGATGTGGGGGATCCTCGTGGCTTCCTCTCGAGTGGAGACGGTGATGTCGAGGGAACTTCTTGAGTTGCAGCAAGGGTGTGAAGGACCCTTTGGAAGTTCCAGAGAGTTAGGTGTGATTAGCCTCTGAGACCTTCAGCGAAATGGGCCTCTCTCGCCTGGAGGGAAACCTCCTGGATTTTCTCGAGTTGGCGGCAGGTGCTCTCGACTTACGACTGGGACCTCAGGGACCCACTCTGGTTGCCTCAGGAAAGGCCAGTCCCATTGCGAGTTGCTCAGGGGGCCTCTAGGGATTTCTCTCCTTCGATGCTTGGCGCCTAAGCCTTGTGTGGAGTCAGTGCTCGCAACCTGGAGGATTCCTCTCACAGTGCCTGACATGGATCTTTGGGGTACTTCTGGAGTCTCCCCAGGGGAGTCAGTCCTCGTCTCGAGTTGGGGCATGCACGTGCGATTTCCTCCCGAGCTGAAGCAGCAGTGTCACGCTTACCTTCGCAGTGGATCAAGGGATCTGTGGTCTTTCCCTAGAGGCTTTCCCACCGAGGACTTTCCACCGAGGCTTTCCCACAGCCCCCCTTCGCCACAGGGCGGTCCCACGTGCCACCGAGGTGTGCGTCGATCCTTCGGCTTGAAAGTCGAGGCAGTGCAGGGAAAACAGGTTTCCCTGGAATGGACTGAGACATCTGGGGGACTCTGGGAATGGTGGCACGACACTGGAGTTCCTCTCGCCATTCCTGTGGAAGCGCCTCCTCTTGAGATGTGACGGGAACGCCGCGAATTCTTTCCCGACCATGCAGGGAAAGGATCCCTCCTCTCGAGCTAGCAGGCGGAAACGGGGCTCCTCTGGATGTGGGCGGGACTCTCGTGCTTCCTCTCGAGTGGAGAAGGGTATGTGGGGGAACTTGTTGAGTTTGCAGCAAGGGTGTGAAGGACCCTTTGGAAGTTCCAGATGTTAGGTGTGATTAGCCTCGAGACGCCTTCAGGGGAAATGGGCCTCATCTCGCCTGGAGGGGAGAACCCTCCTGGATTTTCTCGTGTTGCTGGCCAGGGTGCTCTCGACTTACGACGGGGACCTCAGGGACCCGCTCTGGTGGCCTCAGGAAAAGGCCAGTACCCATGCAGTTGCTCGGGCGGCCTCTCGGGATTCCTCTCCCCATCGATGCCGGGGGCCTGAGACCTTGTGTGGAGTCTGTGCCGGAACCTGAGGATTCCTCTCCAGTGCTGATATGGATCTTGGGTTCTTCTGGTGTCCCCCAGGGGAGTCATTCCTCGTCGCGGAGAGGGGACATGCACGTGTGTTTTCCTCCTGAGCTGTAGCAGCAGTGTCTCGCTTCCCTTCGCGTGGATCATGGGATCTGTGGACTTTCCCTCGAGGCTTTCCCAGGAGACTTTCCCACCAGGCTTTCCCAAAGGGCTGTCCCACATGCCACCGTAGTGTGAGTCTATCCTCAGCTTGGAAGTCGAGGCAGTGCAGGGAAAACAGGTTTCCGTGGAATGGAATGAGACATCTGGGGGAGTGTGGGAACGGTGGCACGAACCTGGAGTTCTTCTCGCGTTTCAAGTGGTGAGCGCCTCCTCTTGAGATGCGACAAGAACGCCGGGAATTCTTTCCCGACCACGCAGGGAAAGATCACTCCTCTAGAGCTATGAGGCGGAAACGGGGCTCCTCTGGATGTGGGCGGGACTCTCGTCCTTCTTCTCGAGTGGAGTCGGGTATGTCGGGGAACTTCTTGCGTTGCAGCAAGGGTGTTAAGGATCCTTGGGAAATTCCAGCGTTTAGGTGTGATTAGCCTCGAGGAGCCTCATCCGAAAAGGGCCTCATCTCGCCTGGAGGGGAGAACCTCCTGGATTTTCAAGAGTTACGGCCGGTGCTCTCGACTTACCACGGGGAACTCAGGGACCCGCTCTGGTGGCCTCAGGAAAGGCCAGTCCCCAGGCCAGTTGCTCCGGGGCCTCTCGGGATTCTTCTCCCGTCGATGCCGGGGCCTAAGACCTTGTGTGGACTCGGTGCCGGAACCTGAGGATTCCTCTCCAGTGCTGACATGGATCTTGGGGTACTGCCGGAGTCTCCCCAGGGGAGTCACTCGTCGTCTCGAGTGGCGGCATGCACGTGCGCTTTCCTTCCGAGCTGTAGCAGCACTGTCACCCTTCCCTTCGCGTGGATCAAGGGACCAGGGGCTTTCCCTTGAGGCTTTCCCACGAGGCTTTCCCAAGAGGCTTTCACACAGAGCTCTCCCACGTGCCACCGTGGTGTGAGTCGATCCTCGGTTTGAAAGTCGAGGCAGTGCAGGGAAAAAAGTATTCCCTGGAATGGACTGAGACATCTGGGGGACTCTGGGAATGGTGGAACGACCCTGGAGTTCCTCTCGCCTTTCCTGTGGAGAGCGCCTCCTCTTGAGATGCGACGGAAAAGCCGGCAATTCTTTCCCGAGCACGCAGTGAACGGATCCCTCCTCTCGAGCTAGGAGGCGGAAACGGCGCTCCTCTGGATGTGGGCGAGATTCTCGTGCTTCCTCTCGAGTGGAGACGGGTATGTCAGGGAACTTCTTGAGTTGCAGCAAGGGTGTGAAGGACCCTTTGGAAGTTCCAGAGGTTAGGTGTGAACACCCTTGAGACGCCTCAGCGGAAATGGGCCTCATCTCGCCTGGAGGGGAGAACCTCCTGGATTTTCTCGAGTTGCGGCGGGTGCTCTCGTCTTACGACGGGGACGACAGGGACCCTCTCTGGTGGCCTCAGGAAAGGCCAGTCCCCATGCGAGTTGCATGGGGGCCTCTCGGGACTCCTCTCCCGTCGATGCTGGGGCCTAAGACCTTGTGTGGAGTCAGTGCCGGAAACTGAGGATTCCTGTGCAGTGCAGACATGGATCTTGGGGTACTTCTGGAGTCTCCCCAGGGGAGTCAGTCCTCGTCTCGAGTGGGGGCATGCACGTGCGCTTTCCTCCTGAGCTGTAGCAGCAGTGTCGCGCTTCCCTTCGCATGGATCAAGGGATCTGTGGCTTTCCCTCGAGGCATTCCCACGAGGCTTCCCAAGAGGCTTTCCCACGAGGCTTTCCCCACAGGGCTGTCCCACGTGCCACCGTGGTGAGAGTCGATCCTCGGCTTGAAAGTCGAGGCAGTGCAGGGAAAACAGATTTCCCTGGAATGGACGGAGACATCTGGTTGACTCTGGGAATGGTGGCACGACCCTGGAGTTCCTCTCGCCTTTCCTGTGGAGAGCGACCTTCTCTTGAGATGGAACGGGAACGCCGGGAATACTTTCCCGACCTCGCAGGGAAAGGATCCCTCCTCTCTAGCTAGGAGATGGAAACGGGGCTCCTCTGGATGTGGGCGGGACTCTCGTGCTTCCTCTCGAGTGGAGACGGGAATGTCGGGGAACTTCTTGAGTTGCAGCAAGGGTGTGAAGGACCCTTTGGAAGTTCCAGAGTTTAGGTGTGAATAGCCTCGAGGCGCCTAGGCGGAAATGGGCCTCATCTCGCCTGGAGGGGAGAACCTCCTGGATTTTCTCGAGTTGCGGCATGTGCTCTCGACTTACGAAGGGGACCTCAGGGACCCGCTCTGGTGGCCTCAGGAAAGGCCAGTCCCCATGGGAGTTGCTCATGGGCCTCCCGGGATTCCTCTCCCGTTGATGCCAGGGCCTATGATCTTGTGTGGATCGGTGCCGGAACCTGAGGATTCCTCTCCAGTGCTGACATGGATCTTGGTGTAATTCTGGAGTCTCCCCAGTGGAGTCAGTCCTCGTCACGAGTGGGGGCTTGCACGTGCGCTTTCCTCCCGAGCTGTAGCAGCAGTTTCGCGCTTCCCTTTGCGTGGATCAAGGGATCTGTGGATTTCCCTCCAGGCTTTCCCAGTAGGCTTTCCCACGAGGCTTTCCCACGTGGCTTTTCCCACAGGGCTGTTCCACGAGTCACCGTGTTGTGTGTCGATCCTAGGCTTAGAAAGTCGAGGCAGTGCAGGGAAAACAGGTTTCCATGGAATGGACTGAGATATCTGGGGGCCTCTGGGAATGGGTGCACGAATCTGGAGTTCCTCTCGCCTTTCCTGTGGAGAGCGCCTCCTCTTGAGATGAGACGTGAACTCCGGGAATACTTGACCGACCACTCAGTGAAAGGATCCCTCCTCTCGAGCTAGGAGGCAGTAACGGGGCTCCTCTGGATGTGGGCGGGACTCTCGGGCTTCCTCTCGAGTGGAGACGGGTATATGGGGGAGCTTCTTAAGTTGCAGCAAGGGTGTGAAGGACCCTTTGGAAGTTCCAGAGGTTAGGTGTGATTAGCCTCGAGACGCCTCAGCGGTAATGGGCCTCATCTTGCTTGGAGGAGAGAACCTCCTGGATTTTCTCGAGTTGCGGCAGGTGCTCTCGACTTATGACGGGGACCTCAGGGACCCGCTCTCGGTGGACCTCAGGAAAGGCCAGTCCACATGCGCGTTGCTCAGGGGCCTCTCGGGATTCCTCTCCCGTCGATGCCGGGGCCTACGACCTTGTGTGATTTCGGTGCCGGAACTTGAGGATTCCTCTCCAGTGCTGACATGGATCTTGGGGTACTTCTGGAGTCTCCCCAGGGGAGTCAGTCGTAGTCTCTAGTGGGGGCATGCACGTGGGATTTCCTCCAGAGCTGTAGCAGCAGTGTCACGCTTCCCTTCGCGTGGTATCAAGGGATCTGTGGCTTTCCCTAGAGACTTTCCCACGAGGCATTCCCATGGGGCTTTCCCACGAGGCCTTTCCCACAGGGCTGTCCCACGTGCCACCGTGGTGTGAGTCGATCCTCGGCTAGAAAGTCAAGGCAGTGCAGGGAAAACAGGTTTCCCTGGAATGGACTGAGACATCTGGGGGACTCTGGGAATGGTGACACGACCCTTGAGTTCCTCTCGCCTTTCCTGTGGAGAGCGCCTCATCTTGAGATGCGACGGGAATGCCGGCAATTCATTCCCAACCACACAGGGAAAGGATCCCTCCTCTCGAGCTACGAGGCGGACACGGGGATCCTCTGGATGTGAGCGGAGCTCTTGTGCTTCCTCTCGAGTGGAGACGGGTATGTCGTGGAAATTCTTGAGTTGCAGCAAGGGTGTGAAGGACCCTTTGGAAGTTCCAGAGATTAGGTGTGATTAGCCTCTAGACGCCTCAGCGAAATGGGCCTCATCTCGCCTGGAGGGCAGAACCTCCTGGATTTTCTCGAGTTGCGGCAGGTGCTCTCGACTTACGACAGGGACCTCAGGGACACGCTCTGGTGGCCTCAGGAAAGGCCAGTCCCCATGCGATTTGCTCGGGGGCCGCTCGGGATTCCTCTCCCATCGATGCCGGGCCCTAAGACCTTGGGTGGAGTTGGTGTCGGAAACTGAGAATTCCTCTGCCAGTGCTGACATCGCTCTTGGGGTACTTCTGAATTCTCCCCAGGGGAGTGAGTCCTCGTCTCCAGTGGGGTTATGCACGTGCGTTTTCCTCCCGAGCTTTAGCAGCAGTGTCTCGCTTCCCTTCCCGTGGATCATAGGATCTATGGCATTCCCTCGAGGCTTTCCCATGAGGCTTTCCCACGACGCTTTCCCACCAGGCTTTCAACGAGGCTTTCCCCAGTGATGTCCCACGTGCCACCGTGGTGTCATTCAATCCTCGGTTTGAAAGTCGAGGCAGTGCCGGGGAAACAGGCTTCCCTGGAATGGACTGAGACATCTGGGGTCTCTGGGAATGGTGGCACGACCCTGGAGTTCCTCTCGCCTTTCCTGTGGAGAGCGCCCCCTCTTGATATGTTACGGGAACCCAGGAATTCTTTTCCGAACACGCAGGGAAAGGATCCCTCCTGTCGAGCTAGGAGGCGGAAACAGGGCTCCTCTGGATGTGGGCGGGACTCTCGTGCTTCCTCTCGAGTGGAGACGGATATGTCAGGGAACTTCTTGAGTTGCAGCAAGGGTGTGAAGGGCCCTTTGGAAGGTCCAGAGATTAGGTGTGATTAGCCTCGAGTCGCCTCTGTGGAAATGGGCCTCATCTCGTCTGAAGGGAAGAACCTCCTGGATTTTCTCGAGTTGTGGCAGGTGCTCTTGCCTTATGACGGGGACCTCAGGGACTCGCTCTGGTGGCCTCAGGAAGGCCAGTCCCCATGCGAGTGGCTCGAGGGCCTCTCGGGATTTCACTCCCATCAATGCCTGGGCCTAAGGCCTTGCGTGGAGTCGGTGCAGGAACCTGAGGATTCCTCTCCATTGCTGACATGGATCTTGGGGTACTTCTGGAGTCTCCCCAGGGGAGTCAGTCCTCGTCTCGAGTGGGCGCATGCACATGCGCTTACCTCCCGAGCTGTAGCTGCAGTATCTCGCTTCCCTTCTTGTGGAGTAAGGGATCTGTGGCTTTCCCTCGAGTCTTTCCCACGAGGCTTTCCCACGAGGCTTTCCCAAAGGGCTGTCCCACGTGCCACCCGTGGTGTGAGTCGATCCTAGGCTTGAAAGCCAAGGCAATGCAGTGAAAACAGGTTTCCCTGGAATGGATTGAGACATCTGGGGGACTCTGGGAATGGTGGCACGACCCTGGAGTTCCTCTCGCCTTTCCTGTGGAGAGCGCCTCCTCTTGAGATGCTACAGGAACACCGGGAATTCTTTCCCGACAACGCAGGGAATGGATCCCTCCTCTCGAGTAGGAGACGGAAACGGGGCTCCTCTGGATGTGGGCAGGACTCTCGTGCTTCCTCTCGAGTGGAGACAGGTATGTCGGGGAAATTCTTGAGTTGCAGCAAGGACGTGAAGGACCCTTTGGAAGTTTCAGAGGTTAGGTGTGATTAGCCTCGAGTCGCCTCAGCGGAAATGGGCCTCATCTCGCCTGGAGGGGAGAACCTCCTGGATTTTCTCGAGTTGCGACAGGTGCTCTCGACTTACGACGGGGACCTCAGGGACCTGATTTGTTGGCCTCTGGAAAGGCCATTCCCTATGCGAGTTACTCGGGACCTCTCGGAATTCCTCTCCCGTCGATGCCGGGGCCTACGATCTCGTGTGGAGTGGGTGCCGGAACCTGAGGATTCCTCTCCAGCGCTGACATGGATCTTGGGGTACTTCTGGAGTCTCCCCACGGGGAGTCAGTCCTCGTCTCGAATGGGGCCATGCAGGTGGGCTCTACTCCTGAGCTCTAGCTGCAGTGTCGCGCTTTCCCTTCGCGGGCAGCAAGGGATCTGTGGCTTTCCCTCGAGGCTTTCCCACGAGGGTTTCCCACACGGCTGTCCCAAATGCCACCGTTGTGTGAGTCGTTTCTCTGCTTGAAAGTCATGGCAGTGCATGGAAAACAGGTTTCCCTGGAATGGACTGAGACCTCTGGGGGACTCTGGGAATGGTGGCACGACCCTGGAGTTCCTCTCGCCTTTCCTGTGGAGAGCGCTTCCTCTTGAGATGCGACGGAACGCCGGGAATTCTTTCCCGAAAACGCACGGTAAAGGATCCCTCCTCTCGAGCTAGGAGGCGGAAACTGGGGCTCCTCTGGATGTGTTCGTGACTGTCGTGCTACCTCTCGAGTGGAGACGGGTATGTCGGGGAACTTCTTGAGTTGCAGCAATGGCGTGAAGGACCGTTTTGGAATTTTCAGAGGTTAGGTGTGATTAGCCTCGAAACACCTCAGTGGAAATGGGCCTCATTCGCCTGGAGGGGAGAAACTCCTGGATTTTCTTGAGTTGTGGCAGGCGCTCTCGGCTTACGACGGGTACCTGAGGGACCCGCTCTGGTGGCCTCACGAAAGGCCAGTCCCCATGCGAATTGCTCGGGTGCCTCTCGGGATTCCTCTCTCGTCGATGCCGGGGCATAAGACCTTGTGTGGAGTCGGTGCCGGAACCTGAGGATTGCTCTCCAGTGCTGACATGGATCTTGGGGTACTTCTGGAGTCTCCCCAGGGGAGTCAGTCCTCGTCTCGAGTGGGGACATGCACGTGTGCTTTCCTCCCCAGCTGTAGCAGCAGTGTTGCGCTTCTGTTCGCCTGGACCGCGGCATCTGTGGATTTCCCTCGAGGCTTTCCCGCTAGGCTTTCCCACGAGGCTTTCCCACAGGGCTGTCCCACGTTCCACCGTGTTGTGAGTCGATCCTCGGTTGAAAGTCGAGGCAGTGTAGGGAAAACAGGTTTCCCTGGAATGGACTGAGACATCTGGGGGACTCTGGGAATGGTGACACGACCCTGGAATTCCTCTTGCTTTTCCTGTGGAGAGCGCCTCCTCTTGAGATGCGACGGGAACGCCGGGAATTCTTTCCCGTCCACGCAGGGAAAGGATCCCTGCCCTCGAGCTAGGAGGCAGAAACGGGGCTCCTCTGGATGAGGGCGGGACTCTCGTGCTTCCTCTCGAGTGGAGACAGGTAAGTTGGGGAACTTCTTGATTTGCAGCAAGGGTGTGATAGACCTTTTGGAAGTTCCAGAGGTTAGGTGTGATGAGCCTCGAGACGCCTCAGCGGAAATGGGCCTCATCTCGCCTGGAGGGGAGAACCTCCTGGATTTTCTCGAGTTGCGGCAGGTGCTCTAGACTTACGACGGGGAACTCAGGGACCCGCTCTGGTGGCCTCAGGAAAGGCCAGTCCCCCATGCGAGTTGCTCGGGGGCCTCTCGAGATTCCTCTGGAGACGATGCCGGGGCCTAAGACCTTTTGTGGAGTCGGTGTCGGAAACGGAGGATTCCTCTCCAGTGCTGACATGGATCTTGGGTACCTCTGGAGTCTCCCAGGGGAGTCATTCCTCTTCGCGAGTGGGGATATGCACGTGGGTTTTCCTCCCGAGCTGTAGCAGCAGTATCACGCTTCCCTTCGCGTGGATCATGGGATCTGTGGCTTTCCCTCGAGGCTTTCCCAAGAGGCTTTCCCACGAGGCTTTCCCACGAGGCTTTCCCACAGGGCTGTCCCACATGCCACCGTGGTGTGAGTCGATCCTCAGCTTGAAAGTCGAGGCAGTGCAGGGAAAAAAGTTTTCCCTGGAATGGACTGAGACATCCAGGGGACTCTGGGAATGGGACGTGATACTGGAGTTCCTCTCGCCTTTCCTGTGGAGAGCGCCTACGCTTGAGATGAGACGGGAACGCTAGGAATACTTTCCCGACCACGCAGGGAAAGGATCCCTCCTCTCGAGCTAGCAGGCGGAAACGGGGCCACTCTGGATATGGGCGGGACCCTTGGGATCCTCTTGAGTAGAGACGGGTATGTCAGGGAACTTCTTGAGTTGCAGCAAGGGTGTGAAGGACCCTTTGGAAGTTCCAGAGTTTAAGTGTGATTACCCTCTTGTTGCCTCAGCGGAAATGGGCCTCATCTCGCCTGGATTGCGGAACCTCCTGGATTTTCTCGAGTTGCGGCAGGTGCTCTCGACTTACGATGGGGACCTCAGGGACCCACCCTGGTGCCCTCAGGAAAGGCCAGTTCCCCATGGGAATTGCTCTGGGGCCTCTCGGGATTCCTCTCCCGTAGATTCCGGGGTCTAGACCTTGTGTGGAGTCCGTGCCGGAACCTGAGCATTCCTCTCCAGTGCTGACATGGATCTTGGGGTACTTCTGGAGTCTCCCCAGGGGAGTCAGTCCTCATCTCGATGTGGGGCCATGCACGTGCGATTTCCTCCCGATCTGTAGCAGCAGTGTCATGCTTCTCTTCGCGTGGATCAAGGGATCTGTGTTTTTCCCTCGATGCTTTCCCACGAGGCTTTCCCACAGAGCTGTCCCACGTGCCACCGTTTTGTGAGTCGATCCTCGGCTTGAAAGTCGAGGCAGTGCAGGGAAAACAGGTTTCCCTGGAATGGACTGAGACATCTGGGTGACTCTGGGAATGGTGGCACGACCCTGGAGTTTCTCTGGCCTTTCCTGTGCAGAGCGCCTCTTCTTGAGATACGACGGTAATGCCAGGAATTCTTTCCCGACCACGCAGGGAAAGGATCCCTCCTCTCGGTCTAGGAGGAGGAAACGGGGCTCCTCTGGATATGGGCGGAACTCTCGTGCTTCCTATCAAGTGGAGACGGGTATGTCGGGGAACTTCTTGAGTTGCAGCAAGGGTGTGAAGGACCCTTTGGAAGTTCCAGATGTTAGATGTGATTAGCCTCGAGATGCCTCAGCAGAAATGGGCCTCATCTCGCCTGGAGGAGAGAACCTCCTGGATTTTCTAGAGTTGCGGCAGGTGCTCTCAACTTACGACGGGGACCTCAGGGACCCGTTCTGGTGGCCTCAGGAAAGGCCAGTCCCCATGCGAGTTGCTCGGGGGCCTCTCGGGATTCCTCTCCCGTCGATGCCAGGGCCTAAGATCTTGTGTGGAGTCAGTGCCGGAACCTGAGGATTCCTCTCCAGTGCTGACATGGATCTTGGGGTACTTCTGGAGTCTCCCTAGGGGCAGTCAGTCCTCTACTCGAGTGGGGGCATACACGTGCGCTTTCCTCCCGAGCTGTAGCAGCAGTGTCACGCTTCCTTCGCGTGTATCAACTGATCTGTGGCTTTCCCTCGAGGCTTTCGCAAGAGGCTTTCCCACGAGGCTTTCCCACAGGGCTGTCCCACGTGCCACTGTGGTGTGAGTCGATCCTCGGCTTGAAAGTCGAGGCAGTGCAGGGAATACAGGTTTCCCTGGAATGGACTGAGACATCTGGGGGACTCTGGGAATGGGGCACGACTCTGGAGTTCCTCTCGTTTTTCCTCTGGAGAGCGCCTCCTCTTGATGTGGGACGGGAATGCCGCGAATTCTTTCCCGACCACGCAGGGAAAGGATCAAACCTCTCGAGCAATGAGGAGGAAACGTGGCTCCTCTGGATGTGGGCGGGACTTTCCTGCTTCCTCTCGAGTGGAGACGGGTATGTCGGGGAACTTCTTGAGTTGCAGCAAGGGTGTGAAGGACCCTTTGGAAGTTCCATAGGTTAGGTTTGATTAGCCTCGAGACGTCTCAGCGGAAATGGGCCTCATCTCGCCTGGAGGGGAGAACCTCCTGGATTTTCTCGAGTTGCGACAGGTGCTCTCGACTTACGACGGGGACCTCAGGGACCCGCTCTGGTGGCCTCAGGAAAGGCCAGTCCCCATGCGAGTTGCTCGGGTGCCTCTCGGGATTTCCTCTCCCGTCGATGCCGGGGCCTAAGACCTTGTGTGGCTTCGGTGCCGGAATCTGAGGATTCCTCTTCCAGTGCTGACATGCTTCTTGGGGTACTTCTGGAGTCTCCCCAGGGGAGTCAGTCCTCGTCTCGAGTGGGGGCATGCACGTGAGCTTTCCTCCCGAGCTGTAGCAGCAGTGTCACGCATCCCTTCGCCTGGATCAAGGGATCTGTGGCTTTCCCTCGAGGCTTTCCCACGAGGCTTTCCCACGAGGTTTTCCCACAGGGATGTCCCACGTGCCACCGTGGTGTGAGTCCATTCTCGGCTAGAAAGTCGAGACAGTGCAGGGAAAACAGGTTTCCCTGGAATGGACTGAGACATCTGGGGGACTCTGGGAATGGTGGCACGACCCTGGAGTTCCTCTCGCCATTCCTGTAGAGAGCGCCTCCTCTTGAGATGCGACGGGAACGCCGGGAATTCTTTCCCGACCACGCAGGGAAAGGATCCCTCCTCTCGAGCTAGGAGGCGGAAACGGGTCTCTGCTGGATGTGGGCGGGAATCTCGTGCTTACCTCTCGAGTGGAGACCGGGTTTGTCGAGGAACTTCTTGAGTTGCAGTAAAGGTGTGAAGGACCCTTTGGAAGTTCCAGAGGTTAGGATATGATTAGCCTCCAGACGGTCAGCGGAAATGGGCCTCATCTCGCCTGGAGGGGAGAACTCCTGGATTTTCTCGAGTTGCGGCAGGTGCTCTCGACTTACGACTGGGGACCTCACGGACCCGCTCTGGTGGCCTCAGGAAAGGCCAGTCCCCATGCGAGATGCTCGGGGGCCTCTCGGGATTCCTCTCCCGTCGAAGCCGGGGCCTAAGACCTTGTGTGGAATCGGTGCCGGAACCTGAGGATTCCTCTCCAGTGCTGACATGGATCTTGGGGTACTTCTGGAGTCTCCCCAGGGGAGTCAGTCCTCGTCTCGAGTGGGGTCATGCAGGTGCGCTTTCCTCCCGAGCTGTAACAGCAGTGTCGCGCTTCCCTTGGCGTGGATCAAGGGATCTGGGACTTTCCCTCGAGGCTTTCCCACGAGGTTTTCCCACGAGGCTTTCCCACAGGGCTGTCCCACGTGCCACCGTTGGTGTGAGTCGATCCTCGACTTGAAAGTCGAGGCAGTGCAGGGAAAACAGTTTTCCCTGGAATGGACTGAGACTTCTGGGGGAATCTGGGAATATTGACACGACACTGGAGTTCGTCTCGACTTTCCTGTGGAGAGCGCCTCCTCTTGAGATGCGACCGGAACGCCGGGAATTTTTTTCCGACCACGCAGGGAAAGGATCCCTCCTCTCGAGCTAGGAGGCGGAAACGGGTCTTCGCTGGATGTGGGCGGGACTCTCGTGCTTCCTCTCGAGTGGAGACCGGGTTTTTCGAGGAACTTCTTGAGTTGCAGTAAGGGTGTGAAGGACCCTTTGGAAGTTCCAGATGTTAGATGTGATTAGCCTCCAGACGCCTCAGCGGAAATGGGCCTCATCTCGCCTGGAGGGGAGAACCTCCTGGATTTTCTCGAGTTGCGGCAGGTGCTCTCGACTTACGACGGGGACCTCAGGGACCCGCTCTGGTGGCCTCAGGAAAGGCCAGTCCCCTTGCGAGTTGCTCGGGGCCTCTCGGGATTCCTTCCTCCGTCGATGCCTGGGGCCTAAGACCTTGTGTGGAGTCGGTGCCGGAACCTGAGGATTCCTCTCCAGTGCTGACATGGATCTTGGGGTACTTCTGGAGTCTCCCCAGGGGAGTCAGTCCTCGTCTCGAGTGGGGGCATGCACGTGCGCTTTCCTCCCGAGCTGTAGCAGCAGTGTCACGCTTCCCTTCGCGTGGATCAAGGATCTGTGGCTTTCCCTCGAGGCTTTCCCACGAGGCTTTCCCACGAGGCTTTCCCACAAGGGCTGTCCCACGTGCCACCGTGGTGTGAGTCGATCCTCGGCTTGAAAGTCGAGGCAGTGCAGGGAAAACAGGTTTCCCTGGAATGGACTGAGACATCTGGGGGACTCTGGAATGGTGGCACGACCCTGGAGTTCCTCTCGCCTTTCCTGTGGAGAGCGCCTCCTCTTGAGATGCGACGGGAACGCCGGGAATTCTTTCCCGACACGCAGGGAAAGGATCCCTCCTCTCGAGCTAGGAGGCGGAAACGGGGCTCCTCTGGATGTGGGCGGGACTCTCGTGCTTCCTCTCGAGTGGAGACGGGTATATCGGGGAACTTCTTGAGTTGCAGCAAGGGTGTGAAGGACCCTTTGGAAGTTCCAGAGGTTAGGTGTGATTAGCCTCGCGACGCCTCAGCGGAAATGGGCCTCATCTCGCCTGGAGGGCGAAACCTCCTGGATTTTCTCGAGTTGCGGCAGGTGCTCTCGACTTACGACGGGGACCTCAGGGACCCGCTCTGGTGGCCTCAGGAAAGGCCAGTCCCCATGCGAGTAATGCTCGGGGGCCTCTCGGGATTCCTCTCCCGTCGATGCCGGGGCCTAAGACCTTGTGTGGAGTCGGTGCCGGAACCTGAGGATTCCTCTCCAGTGCTGACATGGATCTTGGGTACTTCTGGAGTCTCCCCAGGGGAGTCAGTCCTCGTCTCGAGTGGGGGCATGCACGTGCGCTTTCCTCCCGAGATGTAGCAGCAGTGTCATGCTTTCCCTTCGCGTGGATCAAGGGATCTGTGGCTTTCCTCGAGTCTTTCCACAGGCTTTCCCACGAGGCTTTCCCACAGGGCTGTCCCACGTGCCACGTGGTGTGAGTCGATCCTCGGCTTGAAACTCGAGGCAGTGCAGGGAAAACAGGTTTCCCTGGAATGGACTGAGACATCTGGGGGACTCTGGAATGGTGGCACGACCCTGGAGTTCCTCTCGCCTTTCCTGTGGAGAGCGCCTCCTCTTGAGATGCGACGGGAACGCCGGGAATTCTTTCCCGAGAACACAGGGAAAGGATCCCTCCTCTCGAGCTAGGAGGCGGAAACGGGGCTCCT
Source organism: Capra hircus (assembly GCF_001704415.2). Classification (NCBI taxonomy): domain Eukaryota; kingdom Metazoa; phylum Chordata; class Mammalia; order Artiodactyla; family Bovidae; genus Capra; species Capra hircus. The sequence continues at coordinate 14,250 of NW_017211926.1, forward strand.
CTGGATGTGGGCGGGACTCTCGTGCTTCCTCTCGAGTGGAGACGGGTATGTCGGGGAACTTCTTGAGTTGCAGCAAGGGTGTGAAGGACCCTTTGGAAGTTCCAGTAGGTTAGGTGTGATTAGCCTCGAGACGCCTCTGCGGAAATGGGCCTCATCTCGCCTGGAGGGGAGTACCTCCTGGAATTTTCTCGAGTTGTGGCAGGCTGCTCTCGACTTACGACGGGGACCTCAGGGACCCGCTCTGGTGGCCTCAGGAAAGGCCAGTCCACATGCGAGTTGACTCGGGGGCCTCTCGGGATTCCTCTCTCGTCGATGCCGGGGCCTAAGATCTTGTGTGGAGTCGTGCCGGAACCTGAGGATTCCTCTCCAGTGCATGACATGGATCTCTGGGGTACTTCTTGGAGTCTCCCCAGGGGAGTCAGTCCTCGTCTCGAGGGGGGCATGCACGTGCGCTTTCCTCCCGAGCTGTAGCAGCAAGTGTCACGCTTCCCTTCGCGTGGATCAAGGGATCTGTGGCTTTCCCTCGAGGCTTTCCCACGAGGCTTTCCCACGAGGCTTTCCCACAGGGCTGTCCCACGATGCCACCGTGGTGTGAGTCGATCCTCGGCTTGAAAGTCGAGGCAGTGCAGGGAAAACAGGTTTCCCTGGAATGGACTGAGACATCTGGGGGACTCTGGGAATGGTGGCACGACCCTGGAGTTCCTCTCGCCTTTCCTGTGGAGAGCGCCTCCTCTTGAGATGCGACGGGAACGCCGGGAATTCTTTCCCGAACCACGCAGGGAAAGGATCCCTCCTCTCGAGCTAGGAGGCGGAAACGGGGCTCCTCTGGATGTGGGCGGACTCTCGTGCTTCCTCTCGAGTGGAGACGGGTATGTCGGGGAACTTCTTGAGTTGCAGCAAGGGTGTGAAGGACCTTTTGGAAGTTCCAGAGGTTAGGTGTGATTAGCCTCGAGACGCCTCAGCGGAAATGGGCCTCATCTCGCCTGGAGGGGAGAACCTCCTGGATTTTCTCGAGTTGCGGCAGGTGCTCTCGACTTACGACGGGACCTCAGGGACCCACTTCTGGTGGCCTCAGGAAAAGGCCATGTCCCCATGCGAGTTGCTCGGGGGCCTCTCGGGATTCCTCTCCCGTCGATGCTGGGGCCTAAGATCTTGTGTGGAGTCCAGGTGCCGGAACCTGAGGATTCCTCTCCAGTGCTGACATGGATCTTGGGGTACTTCTGGAGTCTCCCCAGGGCAGTCAGTCCTCGTCTCGAGTGGGGCATGCACGTGCGCTTTTCCTCCCGAGCTGTAGCAGCAGTGTCAGCGCTTCCCTTCGCCTGGATCAAGGGATCTGTGGTCTTTCCCTCGAGGCTTTCCCACGAGGCTTTCCCACAAGGGCTGTCCCCACGTGCCACCGTGGTGTGAGTTCGATCCTCGGCTTGAAAGTCGAGCAGTGCAGGGAAAACAGGTTTCCCTGGAATGGACTGAGACATCTGGGGACTCTGGGAATGGTGGCCACGACCCTGGAGTTCCTCTCGCCTTTCCTGTGGAGAGCGCCTCCTCTTGAGATGCGACGGGAACGCAGGGAATTCTTTCCCGAACACGCAGGGAAAGGATCCCTCCTCTCGAGCTATGAGGCGGAAACGGGGCCCCTCTGGATGTGGCGGACTCTCGTGCTTCCTCTCGAGTGGAGACGGGTATGTCGGGGAACTTCTTGAGTTGCAGCAAGGGTGTGAAGGAACCTTTGGAAGTTCCAGAGGTTAGGTGTGATTAGCCTCGAGACGCCTCAGGGAAATGGGCCTCATCACCCTGGAGGGGAGAACCTCCTGGATTTTCTCGAGTTGCGGCAGGTGCTCTCGAATTACGACGGGGACCTCAGGGACCCGCTCTGGTGGCCTCAGGAAAGGCCAGTCCCCATGCGAGTTGCTGGGGCCTCTCGGGATTCCTCTCCCGTCGATGCCGGGGCCTAAGACCTTATGTGCAGTCCGGGCCGGAAGCTGATGATTCCTCTCCAGTGCTGACATGGATCTTGGGTTGCTTCTGGAGTCTCCCCAGGGGAGTCAGTCCTCGGCTCGAGTGGGGGCATGCACGTGTGCTTTCCTCCCGAGCTGTAGCAGCAGTGTCACGCTTCCCTTCGCGTGGATCAAGGGATCTGTGGCTTTCCATTGAGGCTTTCCCACGAGGCTTTCAAAGGAGGCTTTCCCACAGGGCTGTCCCAAGTGCCACCATGGTGTGAGTCGATCCTCGGCTTGAAGTCGAGGCAGTGCAGGGAAAACAGGTTTCCCTGGAATGGACTGAGACATCTGGGGGACTCTGGGAAGGGATCAAGGCCTTTCCAGCGCCTCTCCAGCGGAAACGCGGGGCTCCTCTGGATGTGGGCAGGACCCTCGTGCTTCCTCTCGATTGGAGACGGGTATGTAGGGGAAGTTCTTGAGTTGCAGCAAGGGTGTGAAGGACCCTTTGGAAGTTCCAGAGTTTAGGTGTGATTAGCCTCGAGACGCCCTCAGCGGAAATGGGCCTCATCTCGCCTGGAGGGGAGAACCTCCTGGATTTTCTCGAGTTGCGGCAGGTGCTCTCGAATTACGACGGGTCCTCAGGGACCCGCTCTGGAGGCCTCTGGAAATGCCAGTCCCCATGGGAGTTGCTCGGGGACCTCTCGGGATTCCACTCCCTTCGATGCCGGGGACTAAGACATTGTGTGGAGTCGGTTCCGGAACCTGAGGCTTCCTCTCCAGTGCTGAAAAGGATCTTGGGGAACTTCTGGACTCTCCCCAGTGGAGTCAGTCCTCGTCTCGAGTGGGGGCATACAAGTGCGCTTTACTCTCGAGCTGTAGCATTAAACGCTTTCCTCCCTTCGCGTGGATCAAGGCGATCTGTGGTTTTCCCTCTAGGCTTGTCCACGAGGCTTTTCCCACGAGCGCTTTTTTACAGGGCTGTTCCCACG
>NW_017211927.1:0-17174 GCF_001704415.2 Capra hircus
AAGTTTTCAGTGATGTTGCGAGAAGCCTCGAGAGCCTCAGCGGAAAATGGGCTTCATCTCGCCTGGAGGGGAGAACCTCCTGGATTTTCTCGAGTTGCGGCAGGTGCTCTCGACTTATAATCGGGACCTCAGGGACCCGCTCTGTGGCCTCAGGAAAGGCCAGTCCCATTGAAGTTGCTCGGGGGCCTCTCGGGATTCCTCTCCCGTCGATGCCGGGGCCTAAGACCTTGTGTGGAGCAGTGGCCGGAACCTGAGGATTCCTCTCCAGTGCTGACATGGATCTTGGGGTACTTCTGGAGTCTCCCCAGGGGAGTCAGTCCTCCGTCTCGAGTGGGGCATGCACCGTGCGCTTTCCTCCCGAGCTGTAGCAGCCAGTGTCACGCTTCCCTTCGCGTGGATCAAGGGATCTGTGGCTTTCCCTCGAGGCTTTCCCACGAGGCTTTCCCACAGGCTGTCCCACGTGCCACCGTGGTGTGAGTCGATCCTCGGCTTGAAAAGTCGAGGCAGTGCAGGGAAAACAGGTTTCCCTGGAATGGACTGAGACATCTGGGGGACTCTGGGAATGGTGGCACGACCCTGGAGTTCCTCTCGCCTTTCCTGTGGAGAGCGCCTCCTCTTGAGATGCGACCAGGAACGCCGGGAATTCTTTCCCGAACACGCAGGGAAAGGATCCCTCCTCTCGAGCTAGGAGGCGGAAACGGGGCTCCTCTGGATGTGGGCGGGACTCTCGTGCTTCCTCTCGAGTGGAGACGGGTATGTCGGGGAACTTCTTGAGTTGCAGCAAGGGTGTGAAGGACCCTTTGGAAGTTCCAGATGTTAGGTGTGATTAGCCTCGAGACGCCTCAGCGGAAATGGGCCTCATCTCGCCTGGAGGGGCAGAACCTCCTGGATTTTCTCGAGTTGCGGCAGGTGCTCTCGACTTACGACGGGGACCTCAGGGACCCGCTCTGGTGGCCTCAGGAAAGGCCAGTCCCACATGCGAGTTGCTCGGGGCCTCTCGGGATTCCTCTCCCGTCGATGCCGGGGCCTAAGACCTTGTGTGGAGTCGGTGCCGGAACCTGAGGATTCCTCTCCAGTGCTGACATGGATCTTGGGGTACTTCTGGAGTCTCCCCAGGGGAGTCAGTCCTCGTCTCGAGTGGGGACATGCACGTGCGCTTTCCTCCCGAGCTGTAGCAGCAGTGTCACGCTTCCCTTCGCGTGGATCAAGGGATCTGTGGCTTTCCCTCGAGGCTTTCCCACGAGGCTTTCCCACGAGGCTTCCCACAGGCTGTCCCACGTGCCACCGTGGTGTGAGTCGATCCTCGGCTTGAAAGTCGAGGCAGTGCAGGGAAAACAGGTTTCCCTGGAATGGACTGAGACATCTGGGGGACTCTGGGAATGGTGGCACGACCCTGGAGTTCCTCTCGCCTTTCCTGTGGAGAGCGCCTCCTCTTGAGATGCGACGGGAACGCCGGGAATTCTTTCCCGACCACGCAGGGAAAGGATCCCTCCTCTCGAGCTAGGAGGCCGAAACGGGGCTCCTCTGGATGTGGGCGGGACTCTCGTGCTTCCTCTCGAGTGGAGACGGGTATGTCGGGGAACTTCTTGAGTTGCAGCAAGGGTGTGAAGGACCCTTTGGAAGTTCCAGAGGTTAGGTGTGATTAGCCTCGAGACGCCTCAGCGGAAATGGGCCTCATCTCGCCTGGAGGGAGAACCTCCTGGATTTTCTCGAGTTGCGGCAGGTGCTCTCGACTTACGACGGGGGACCTCAGGGACCCGCTCTGGTGGCCTCAGGAAAGGCCAGTCCCCATGCGAGTTGCTCCGGGGCCTCTCGGGATTCCTCTCCCGTCGATGCCGGGGCCTAAGACCTTGTGTGGAGTCGGTGCCAGGAACCTGAGGATTCCTCTCCAGTGCTGACATGGATCTTGGGGTACTTCTGGAGTCTCCCCAGGGGAGTCAGTCCTCGTCTCGAGTGGGGGCATGCACGTGCGCTTTCCTCCCTGAGCTGTAGCAGCAGTGTCGACGCTTCCCATTCGCGTGGATCAAGGGATCTGTGGCTTTCCCTCTGAGGCTTTCCCACGAGGCTTTCCCACAGGGCTGTCCCACGTGCCACCGTGGTGTGAGTCGATCCTCGGCTTGAAAGTCGAGGCAGTGCAGGGAAAACAGGTTTCCCTGGAATGGACTGAGACATCTGGGGGATCTCTGGAATGGTGGCACGACCCTGGAGTTCCTCTCGCCTTTCCTGTGGAGAGCGCCTCCTCTTGAGATGCGACGGGAACGCCGGGAATTCTTTCCCGACCACGCAGGGAAAGGATCCCTCCTCTCGAGCTAGGAGGCGGAAACGGGGCTCCTCTGGATGTGGGCGGGACTCTCGTGCTTCCTCTCGAGTGGAGACGGGTATGTCGGGGAACTTCTTGAGTTGCAGCAAGGGTGTGAAGGACCCTTTGGAAGTTCCAGAGGTTAGGTGTGATTAGCCTCGAGACGCCTCAGCGGAAATGGGCCTCATCTCGCCTGGAGGGGAGAACCTCCTGGATTTTCTCGAGTTGCGGCAGGTGCTCTCGACTTACGACGGGGACCTCAGGGACCCGCTCTGGTGGCCTCAGGAAAGGCCAGTCCCCATGCGAGTTGCTCGGGGGCCTCTCGGGATTCCTCTCCCGTCGATGCCGGGCCTAAGATATTGTGTGGAGCCGGTTCCGGAACCTGAGGATTCCTCTCCAGTGCTGACATGGATCTTGCGGGTACTTCTGGAGTCTCCCCAATGGGAGTCAGTCCTCGTCTCGGAGTGGGGGCATGCACATGAGCTTTCCTCCCGAGCTGTAGCAGCAGTGTCACGCTTCCCTTCGCGTGGATCAAGGGATCATGTGGGCTTTCCCATCGAGGCTTTCCCCACTAGGGCTGTCCCACGTGCCACCGTGGTGTGAGTCGATCCTCGGCTTGAAAGTCGAGGCAGTGCAGGGAAAACAGATTTCCCTGGAATGGACTGAGACATCTGTTGGGACTCTGGGAATGGTGGCACGACCCTAGGAGTTCCTCTCGCCTTTCCTGATGGAGAGCGCCTCCTCTTGAGATGCGACCGGGAACGCCGGGAATTCTTTCCCGTACCACGCAGGGAAAGGATCCCTCCTCTCAGGCTAGGAGGCGGAAACGGGGCTCCTCCGGATGTGGGCGGGACTCTCGTGTTTCCTCTCGTGTGGAGACGGGTATGTCGGGGAACTTCTTGAGTTGCAGCAAGGGTGTGAAGGACCCTTTGGAAGTTCCAAAGCTTAGGTGTGACTAGCCTCGAGACGCCTCAGCGGAAATGGGCCTCATCTCGCCTGGAGGGAGAACCTCCTGGATTTTCTCGAGTTGCGGCAGGTGCTCTCGACTTACGACGGGGACCTCAGGGACCCGCTCTGTTTGCCTCAGGAAAGGCCAGTCCCCATGCGAGTTGCTCGGGGGCTTCTCGGGATTACTCTCCCGTCTATGCCGGGGCGTAAGATCTTGTGTGGAGCCGGTGCCGGAACCTGAGGATTCCTCTCCATTGCTGACATGGATCTGGGGGTACTTCTTGGAGTCTCCCCAGTGGAGTCAGTCCTCGTCTCGAGTGGGGCATGCACGTGCACTTTCCTCCCGAGCAGTAGCAGCAGTGTCACGCTTCCCTACTCGTGGACCAAGGGATCAGGGGCTTTCCCTCGAGGCTTTCCCACTAGGCTTTCCCTCGAGGCTTCCCCACGAGGCTTTCCCACAGGGCTGTCCCACGTGCCACCGTGGTGTGAGTCGATCCTCGGCTTGAAAGTCGAGGCAGTGCAGGGAAAACAGGTTTCCCTGGAATGGACTGAGACATCTGGGGGACGCTGGGAAAGGTGGCACGACCCTGGAGTTCCTCTCGCCTTTCCTGTGGAGAGCGCCTCCTCTAGAGATGCGACGGGAACGCCGGGATTTCTTTCCCGATGACGCAGAGAAAGGATCCCTCCTCTCGAGCTAGTAGGCAGAAACGGGGCTCCTCTGGATGTGGGCGGGACTCTCGTGCTTCCTATCGAGTGCAGACGGTATGTCGGGGAACTTCTTGAGTTGCAGCCAGGGTGTGAAGCACCGTTTGGAAGTTCCAGAGATTAGATGTGATTAGCCTGGAGACGCATCAGCAGAAATGGGCCTCATCTCGCCTGGAGGGGAGAACCTCCTGGATTTTCTCGAGTTAGGGCAGGTGCTCTCGACTTACGACGGGGATCTCAGGGACCCGCTCTGGGGGCCTCAGGAAAGGCCAGTCCCCATTCGAGTTGCTCGGGGCCTCTCGGGATTCCTCTCCCGTCGATGCTGGGGCCTAAGACCTTGTGTGGAGTTGGTGCCAGAACCTGAGGTTTCCTCTCCAGTGCTGACATGGATCTTGGGGTACTTCTGGAGTCTCCCCAGTGGAGTCAGTCCTCATCTCGAGTGGGGGCATGCACCTGCGCTTTCCTCCCGAGGTGTAGCAGCAGTGTCATGCTCCCGTCGCGTGGATCAAGGGATCAGTGGCTTTCCCTCGAGGCTTCCTCACGAGGCTTTCCCATAAGGCTTTCCCACGATGCTTTCCCACAGGGCTGTCCCACGTGCCACCGTGGTGTGAGTCGATCCTCGGCTTGAAAGTGGAGGCAGTGCAGGGAAAACAGTTTTCCCTGGAATAGACTGAGACATCTGGCGGACTCTGGGAATGGTGGCACGACCCTGGAGTTCCTCTCGCCTTTCCTGTGGAGAGCGCCTCCTCTTGAAATGCTATGGGAACCCCGGGAATTCTTTCCCGACCACGCAGGGAAAGGATCCCTCCTCTCGAGCTTGGAGGCGGAAACGGGGCTCCTCTGGATGTGAGCGGGACTCTCGTGCTTCCTCTCAAGTGGAGACGGGTATGTCGGTGAACTTCTTGAGTTGCAGCACGGGTTTGAATAACCGTTTGGAAGTTCCAGAGGTTAGGTGTGATTAGCCTCGAGACGCCTCAGCGGAAAAGGGCCTCATCTCGCCTGGAGGGGAAAACCTCCTGGATTTTCTCGAGTTGCAGCAGATTGTCTCGACTTACGACGGGAACATCAGGGACCCGCTCTTGTGGCCTCAAGAAAGGGAAGTCCCCATGCGAGTTGCTCATGGGCCTCTCGGGATTCCTCTCCCGTCGAATGCCGGGACCTAAGATCTTGTGTGTAGTCTGTGCCAAAACCTGAGGATTCCTCTCCAGTGCTGACATGTATCTTGGGGTACTTCTGGAGTCTGCCCATGGGAGTCAGTCCTCATCTCGAGTCGGTGCATGCACGTGCGCTTTCCTCCGAGCTGTAGCAGCAGTGTTGAGCTTCCCTTCGCTAGGATCAAGGATCCGTGGCTTTCCCTCGAGGCTTTCCCACGACGCTTTCCCACGACACTTTCCCACCAGGCTTTCCCACGAGGCTTTCCCACAGTGATGTCCCACATGCCACCGTGGTGTCAGTCGATCCTCAGTTTGAAAGTCGAGGCTGTGCCGGGGAAACAGGCTTCCCTGGAATGGACTGAGACATCTGGGGGCTCTAGGAATGGTGACACGACCCTGGAGTTCCTCTCGCCTTTCCTGTGGAGAGCGCCCCCTCTTGAGATGTGACGGGAACGCCGGGAATTCTTTTCCGAACACGCAGGGAAAGGATCCCTCCTGTCGGGCTAGGATGCGGAAACAGGGCTCCTCTGGATGTGGGCGGGACTCTCGTGCTTCCTCTCGAGTGGAGACGGGTATGTCGGGGAACTTCTTGAGTTGCACCAAGGGTGTGAAGGGCCCTTTGGAAGGTCCAGAGGTTAGGTGTGATTAGCCTCGAGTCGCCTCTGCGGAAATGGGCCTCATCTCGTCTGGAGGGGAGAACCTCCTGGATTTTCTCGAGTTGCGGCAGGTGCTCTCGACTTATGACGTGGACCTCAGGGACCCGCTCTGATGGCCTCACGAAAGGCCAGTCCCCATGCGAGTTGCTCGGGGGCCTCTCGGGATTTCTCTTCCATCGATGCCGGGGCCTAATACCTTGTGTGGAGTCGGTGCCGGAACCTGAGGATTCCTCTCCATTGCTGACATGGATCTTAGGGTACTTCTGGAGTCTCCCCAGGGGAGTCAGTCCTCGTCTCGAGTGGGGGCATGCACGTGCGCTTTCCTCCCGAGCTGCAGCAGCAGTGTCACGCTTCCCTTCGCGTGGATCAAGGGATCTGTGGCTTTCCCTCGAGGCTTTCCCATGAGGCTTTCCCACGAGGCTTTCCCACAGGGCTGTCCCACGTTCCACCGTGGTGTGAGTCGATCCTCGGCTTGAAAGTCGAGGCAGTGCAGGAAAACAGGTATCCCTGGAATGGACTGAGATATCTGGGGGACTCTGGGAATGGTGGCACGACCCTGGAGTTCCTCTCGCCCTTCCTGTGGAGAGCGCCTCCACTTGAGATGCGACGGGAACGCCGGGAATTCTTTCCCGACCATGCAGGGAAAGGATCCCTCCTCTCGAGTTAGGAGGCGGAAATGGGGCTCCTCTGGATGTGGGCGGGACTCTCGTGCTTCCTCTCGAGTGGAGACGGGTATGTCGGGGAACTTCTTGAGTTGCAGCAAGGGTGTGAAGGACCCTTTGGAAGTTCCAGAGGTTAGGTGTGATTAGCCTCGAGACGCCTCAGCGGAAATGGGCCTCATCTCGCCTGGTGGGGAGAACCTCCTGGATTTTCTCGAGTTGCGGCAGGTGCTCTCGACTTACGACGAGGACCTCAGGGACCCGCTCTGGTGGCCTCAGGAAAGGCCATTCCCCTTACGAGTTGCTCGGGGGCCTCTCGGGATTCCTCTCTCCGTCGATGCCGGGGCCTAAGACTGCCGGGAGCCAGTGTGAGGAAGCCCGCCCGTGACAAGGTTATGAGGAAGGAAGCTGACATACGCAAGGCGTGCTCAGACTTCAGGGACCCCTCTGGAAATTTTTAAGCATGTACCCCAACAAAAATCTGCCGGTTTTTGTGCTCTGCTTTTTCACTCTTCTGACCTTTTCTGGAAAAAGTCAATTCAGGGCATTAGTCTTCTGCATTTGAAAGAGTGTTTCAATCCAAAAACCCTCTGATGGCTTTCTAGCCTGCCTGTAGGACTCGTACAGCTGCGCTTGTGATTGTTTGAGGCCTCCTGACCGCAGGAGGCACAGGAAGCTTAAAACATCCTAGGAATGCAGGAGCTTCAGAGGAGTCAAAATCTTTAGAATAGGACTGATTAAAAGTTTCATTTTTTGGGTCAATGCTTGCTGCCAAATTTTCATATCCTTTATTTTTAGATATAGTTGGTATATAGAAAAACAAGTAGTAGACCTGGTATTAGCAACATTAGAACTTTGAGTTAAGTACCTTCTTTGTTATAACCCACTGCACCTTTGTTCTATAGAGATGTAACTTTAATGCTTTAAGGAGATGCAGATTAAAGAAAAACACTTCAGGGGAAACAAAATTAACATTCATTAAGGAAGAGAGCCAAAAAGTGTTAACAAGCCTCTTGGCCAGAAGATAATGTAAATCACCTGAGACCTTTTGTATACAAAATGATATACAGAAAGAATCTGGATTGCGAACACTACATAATTTTGTGTTATCCATTGATCTCCATGTTTTATCAAAAGTATAAAAGACCTTCTGAACAATAAAGGAGGAGGCCAGGGGCCGGGGGCCAATTTCTCGGACCAGATTCTCGAACTAGTCTCTCAGCCTGGTTTCTTGGGACTCTGGCTCCCCCCGTGTCTTTCTCTCTCTTTCTTCTTCTCTACCTTTCCTTCTCTCTGCTCTTTACTTTAACTTCAGGCTGAATCTCCACCTGGAGTGCGGAGGCTCGCCAGGTCTACTTACTTGCCCTGGCTGTTAAGACCCGCACGAAAGGGAGCTTAAGGCGAGGCACCCTTAGATATTCAAGCGGGCGCCGGTGGCCCAACGTAGGTGGTGCAAATTCCTTGTCTGGAATTTTATTGGCCGTCCGCGTAAACCAAGCTATTCAGCCCTCTTACTCCACTTAATCTTCTTACTATACTATAGTTTCCTAATCTAATCTTACATTAATAAATAAACAAGTCTTTCCACGCCAATGCCGTCCACCCTTCGAATTCCCTGGATCCACCGGGGCTGGACCCCGGCATAAGACCTTGAGTGAAGTCGGTGCCGGAACCTGAGGATTCCTCTCCAGTGCTGACATGGATCTTGGGGTACTTCCTGAGTCTCCCCAGGGGAGTCAGTCCTCGTCTCGAGTGGGGGCATGCACGTGCGCTTTCCTCCCGAGCTGTAGCAGCAGTGTCACGCTTCCCCTTGCGTGGACCAAGGGATCTGTGGCTTTCCCTCGAGTCTTTCCCACGAGGCTTTCCCACAGCGCTGTCCCACGTGTCACGGTGGTGTGAGTCGATCCTCGGCGTGAAAGCCGAGGCAGTGCAGGGAAAACAGGTTCCTGTGGAACGGACTGAGATATCTGGGGGAGTCTTGGAATGGTGGCACGACCCTGCAGTTCCTCTCCCCTTTCCTTTGGAGAGCGCCTCCTCTTGAGATGCGATGGGAATGCCGGGAATTCTTTCCGGACCAAGCAGGGAAAGGATCCGTCCTCTCGAGCTACGAGCCGGAAACGGAGCTCCTCTGGATGTGGCCGGGACCCTCGTGCTTCCTCTTGAGTGGAGACGGGTATGTCGGGGAACTTCTTGAGTTGCAGCATGGCTGTGAAAGACTCTTTGGAAGTTCCAGAGGTCACGTGTGATTAGCCTCGAGACACCTCAGTGGAAACGGGCCTCATCTCGCCTGGAGGGGAGAACCTCCTGGATTTTACCGAGTTGCGGCAGGTGCTCTCGACTTACGACGGGGACCTCATGGACCCGCTCTGGTGACCTCAGTAAAGGCCAGTCCCCATGCGAGTTGCTAGAGGGCCTGTCGCTGTTCCTCTCCCGTCGATGCCAGGGCCTAAGACCTTGTGTGGAGTCGGGGCCGGAACCTGAAGATTCCTCTCCAGGGCTGACATGCATCTTGAGGTGCTTCTGGAGTCTCCCCAGGGGAGTCAGTCCTCGTCTCGAGTGGGGGCATGCACGTGCGCTTTCCTCCCGTGCTGTAGCAGCAGTGTCACGCTTCCCATCGCGTGGATCAAGGGATCTGTGGCTTTCCCTCGAGGCTTTCAGACGAGGCTTTCCCACAGGGCTCTCCCACGTACCACCGCGATCCTCGCCTCTGCCACCGCGATCCTCGCCGTGCAAGTCGAAGCAGTGCAGGGAAAACAGGATCCTCTGGAATGGACTGAGACATCTGGGGGACTCTTGGAATGGTGGCACGACCCATGAGTTCCTCTCGCCTTTCCTGTGCAGCGCGCCTCCTCTTGAGATGCGTCGGAAACGTCGGAAATTCTTTCCCGAGGAAGCAGAGAAGGATCCCTCATCTCGAGCTTGGAGGAGGAAACGGAGCTCCTCTGGAGGTGGCCGGACCCTCGTGCTTCCCTCTGGAGTGGAGACGGGTATGTCGGGGAACTTCTTGAGTTGTAGCAAGGGTGTGTAGGACCCTTTGGAAGTTCCAGAGTTTAGGCGTGATTACTCTCGAGACGCCGCAGAGAAAATGGGCCTCATCTCGACTGAAGCAGAGAACCTCCTGGATTTTCTCGAGTTGCGGCAGGTGCTCTCAACATACGACCGTGACCTCAGGGACAGTGTAGCAGGTGTGTCACGCTTCCCGTCGCGGGGATCAAGGGATCTGTGGCTTTCCCTCGAGGCTTTCCCACGAGGCTTTCCCACAGGGCTGTCCCACGTGCCACCATAGTGTGAGTCGATACTAGGCGTGAAAGTCGAGGCAGTGCAGGGAAAACAGGTTCCTCTGAAATGGACTGACACATCTGGGGGACTCTTGGAATGGTGGCACGACCCTGGAGTTCCTCTCGCCTTTCCTATTGAGAGCCCTTACTCTTGAGATGCCACGGGAACGCCGAAAAATCTTTCCTGACTAAGCAGGATAGCATCCCTCATCTCAAGCTGCCAGGCGGAAACGGGGTTCCTCTGGATGTGGGCGGGACCCTCGTGACTTCCTCTCTAGTGGAGACGGGTATGTCGGGGAACTTCTTGAGTTGCAGCAAGGACCCTTTTGAATTTCCAGAGTTTAGGTGTGATGAGCCTCCAGACGCCTCAGAGGAAATGGGCCTCATCTCGCCTGGAGGGGAGAACCTCCTGGATTTTCTAGAGTTGGGCAGGGTCTCTCGAGTTAAGACGGGGACCTCAGGGACCCGCTCTGGTGGCCTCAGGAAAGGCCAGTGCCCATGGGAGTTGCAAGGGGGCCTTTCGGGATTCCTCTCCCGTCGATGTTGGGGCCTAAGACCTTGTGTGGAGTCGGGGCCGGAACCTGAGGATTCCTCCCCAGTGCTGACATGGGTCTTGGCGTATTTCTGGAGTCTCCCCTGGGGAGTCAGTGCTCATCTCGTGTGGGTGCATGCACGTGAGCTTTCCTCACGAACTGTAGCAGTAGTGTCACACTTCCCGTCGCGTGGATCAAGGGATCTGTGGCTTTCCCTCGAGGCTTTCCACGAGGATTTTCCTCAGGGCTGTCCCACGTGCCACCGTGGTGTGAGTCGATCCTCGGCTTGAAAGTCGAGGCAGTGCCGGGAAAACAGGTTTCCCTGGAATTGACAGAGACATCTGGGGGACTCTGGGAATGGCGGAACGACCCTGGAGTTTCTCTCGCCTTTCCAGTGGAGAGGGCCTCCTCTTGAGATGCGACTGGAACGCCGGGAATGCTTTCCAGACCACGCAGGGAAAGGATCCCTCCTCTCGAGCTATGAGGTGGAAACGGTGCTCCTCTGAAAGTGGGCGGGAAGATGTTGATACTCTCGAGTGGAGACGGGTATGTCGGAGAACTTCTTGAGTTGCAGCAAGGGTGTGAAGGACCCTTTGGAAGTTCCAGAGGTTAGGTGTGATTAGCCTCGAGACGCCTCAGCGCAAATGGGCCTCATCTCGCCTTTAAGGACGCCAAGATCCATGTCAGCACTGGAGAGGAATCCTCAGGTTCCGGCAACGACTCCACACAAGGTCTTAGGCCACGGCATCGACGGGAGAGGAATCCCGAGAGGCCCCGAGCAACTCGCATGGGGAATGGCCTTTCCTGAGGCCACCAGAGCGGGTCCCTGACAGTAGCCCGTCGTACAGTCGAGATCACCTGTCGACAACTCGAAAAATCCAGGAGGTTTCTCCCTCCAGGCGAGATGAGGCCCATTTCCCTGAGGCGTACTCGAGCTAATTCACACCTAAACCTCTGGAATTTCCAAAGGGTTCTTCACACCCTTGCTGCAACTCAAGAAGTTCCCCGACATACCCGTCTCCACTCGAGAGGAAGCACGAGAGTCCCGCCCACATCCAGAGGAGCCCCGTTTCCGCCTCACAGCTAGAGAGGAGGTATCCTTTCCCTGCGTCGTCGGGAAAGAATTCCCGGTCTATCCCTTCAGCATACTCAAGAGGAGGCGCTCTCCACAGGAAAGTGAGAGGAACTCCAGGGTCGTGCCACCATTCCCAGAGTCACCCCAGATGATCTCAGTCCATTCCAGGAGAAACCTGTTTTCCCTGCACTGCCTCGACTTCAAGCTGAGGATCGACTCACAGCCACGGTGGCACGTGGGACAGCCCTGTGGAAAGCCTCGTGGAAAGCCTCCATGGGCAAAGCCTCGAGGGAAAGCCACTGATCCCTTGATCCACTGCCGACAGGGAAGGATGACACTGCTGCTAAAGCTCGGGAGGAAAGCGCTCTTCGCATGCCCCCACTCGAATCGAGGACTGACTCCCCTGGGGAGACTCCCAGAAGTACCCCAAGATCCATGTCAGCACTGGAGAGGAATGCTCAGGTTCCTGGCACCGACTCCACACAAGGTCTTAGGCCCCGCATCGACGGGAGAGGAATCCCGAGAGGCCCCGAGCAACTCGCATGGGGACTGGCCTTTCCTGAGGCCACCAGAGCGGTCCCTGAGATCCCCGTCGTAAGATCGAGAGCACCTGACCGCAACTCGGAGAAAATCCAGGAGGTTCTCCCCTCCAGGCGAGATGAGGCCCATTTCCGCTGAGGCGTCTCGAGGCTAATCACACTAACATTCTGGAACTTCCAAAGGGTCCTTCACACCCTTGCTGCAACTCAATAAGTTCCCCGACATACCCGTCTCCATTCGAGAGGAAGCACGAGAGTCCCGCTCACATCCAGAGGAGCCCCGTTTCCGTCTCCTAGCTCGAAGGAGGGATCCTTTCCCTGCGTGGTCGGGAAAGAATTCCCGGCGTTCCCGTCGCATCTCAAGAGAGGCGCTCTCCACAGGAAAGGCGAGAGGAACTCCAGGGTCGTGCCACCATTTCCCAGAGTCCCCCAGATGTCTCAGTCCATTCCAGGGAAACCTGTTTTCCCTGCACTGCCTCGACTTTCAAGCCGAGGATCGACTCACACCACGGTGGCACGTGGGACAGCCCTGTGGGAAAGCCTCTGAAAGCCTCGGGAAAGCCTCGAGGGAAACCCACAGATCCCGTGATCCTCGCGAAGGGAAGCGTGACACTGCTGCTACAGCTCGGAGGAAAGAGCACGTGCATGCCCCCACTCGATGACGAGGACTGACTCCCGCTGGGGAGACTCCAGAAGTACCCCAAGATCCATGTCAGCACTAGGAGAGGAATCCTCAGGTTCCGGCACCGACTCCACTCAAGGTCTTAGGCCCGGCATCGACGGGAGAGGAATCCCGACAGGCCCCGAGCAACTCGCATGGTGACTGGCCTTTCCTGAGGCCACCAGAGCGGGTCCCTGAGTCCCGTCGTAAGTCGAGAGCACCTGCCGCAACTCGAGAAAATCCAGGAGGTTCTCCCCTCCAGGCGAGATGACGGCCCATTTCCCTATGAGGCGTCTCGAGGCTAATCACACCTAACCTCTGGAACTTCCAAACGGTCCTTCACAACCCTTGCTGCAACTCAAGAAGTTACCCGACATAGCCGTCTCCACTCGAGAGATAAGCACGAGAGTCCCGCCCACATCCAGAGGAGGCCCGTTTCCAGCCTCATAGCTCGAGAGGAGGGATCCTTTCCCTGCGTGGCATCAAGAATTCCCGGCGTTCCCGTCGCTTCTGAAGAGGAGGCGCTCTCCACAGGAAGAGGCGAGAGGACCGGGTACCTCCAGCCAGAGTCCCCCAGAATTCTCAGTCCATTCCAGGGAAACCTGTTTTCCCTGCCCTACCTCGACTTTCAAGCCGAGGATCGACTCACTAAACGGTGCCACGTGGGACAGCCCTGTGGGAAAGCCTCGTTGGAAAGCCTGCGTGGGAAAGCCTCGAGAGAAAGCCACAGATCCCTAGATCCTCGCGAAGGGAAGCGTGACACTGCTGCTACAGCTCGGGAGGAAAGCGCACGTGCATGCCCCCACTCGAGACGAGGACTGACTCCCCTGGGGAGACCCCATAAGTACCCCAAGGTCCATGTCAGCACTGGAGAGGAATCCTCAGGTTCCGGCACCGACTCCACACAAGGTCTTAGCTACCGACATCTGACGGGAGAGGAATCCGAGAGGCTCCCGAGCAACTCGCATGGGGACTGGCCTTCCTGAGGCCACCAGAGCGGATCCCTGAGGTTCCCGTAGTAAGTCGAGAGCACCTGCCGCAACTCGAGAAAATCCAGGAGGTTCTCCCCTCCAGGCGAGATGAGGCCCATTTCCGCTGAAGCGTCTCGAGGCTAATCACATGTATACCTCTGGAACTTCCAAAGGGTGCATCACACCCTTGCTGCAACTCTAAGAAGTTCCCCGACATACCCGTCTCCACTCGAGAGGAAGCACGAGAGTCCCGCCCACATCCAGAGGAGCCCCGTTTCCGCCATCCTAGTTCGAGAGGAGGGATCCTTTCCCTGCGTGGTCAGGAAAGAATTCCCCGCGTTCCCGTCGCATCTCAAGGGGAGGCGCTCTCCTCAGGAAAGGCGAGAGGAACTCCAGGGTCGTGACCACCATTCCCTGAGTCCCCCAGATGTCTCAGTCCATTCCAGGGA
The DNA here is from genome assembly GCF_001704415.2 of Capra hircus. NCBI lineage: Eukaryota > Metazoa > Chordata > Mammalia > Artiodactyla > Bovidae > Capra > Capra hircus. The sequence continues at coordinate 13,928 of NW_017211927.1, forward strand.
AACCTGTTTTCCCTGCACTGCCTCGACTTTCAAGCCGAGGATCGACTCACACCACGGTGGCACGAAGGGACAGCCCTGTGGGAAAGCCTCGTGGAGCCTCGGAAAGCCTCGAGGAAAGCCACAGATCCCTTGATGCACGCGAAGGGAAGAGTGGACACAGTTGCTACAGCTCGGGAGGAAAGCGACGTGCATACCCCCACTCGAGACGAGGACTGACTCCCTTTGGGAGACTCCAGATGTACCCAAGATCCATCTCAGCACTGGAGAGGAATCCTCATGTTCCGACACCGACTCCACACAAGGTCTTAAGCCCTGGCATCAACGGGAGAGGAATGCCGAGAGGCCCCCGAGCAACTCGCATGGGGACTGGCCTTTCCTGAGGCCACAAGTGCGGGTCCCTGAGGTCCCCGTCGTAAGTCGAGAGCACCTGTCGCAACTCGAGAAAATCCAGGAGGTTCTCCCCTCCAGGCGAGATGATGCCCATTTCCGCTGAGGCGTCTCGAGGCTAATCGCAGCTAATCACTGGAACTTCCAAAGGGTCCTTCACACCCTTGCTGCAACTCAAGAAGTTCCCCGACATACCCGTCTCCAACTCGAGAGGAAGCAATAGAGTTTTGCCCACATCCAGAGGAGCCCCGTTTCCGCCTCCTAGCTCGAGAGGAGGGATCCTTTCCCTGCGTGGTCGGGAAAGAATCCCGGCGTTCCCGTCACATCTCAAGAGGAGGCACTCTCCACAGCAAAGGCGAGAGGAACCCCAGGGTCCTGCCACCATTCCCAGAGTCCCCAGATGCCTCAGTCCATTCCAGGGAAACCTGTTTTCCCTGCACTGCTCGACTTTCAAGCCGAGGATCGACTCACACCACGGTGGCACGTGGAGAGCCCTGTGGGAAAGCCTCGTGGGAAAGCCTCGAGGGAAAGCCCCTGATAACTTGATTCACGCGAAGGGAAGCGTGACACTGCTGCTACAGCTCGGGAGAAAAGCTTCCGTGTTTGCCCCCACTCGAGACGAGGACTGATTCCCCTGGGGAGACTCCAGAAGTACCCCAAGATCCATGTCAGCACTGGAGAGGAATCCTCAGGTTCCAGCATCGACTCCACACAAGGTCTTAGGCCCCGGCATCGACGGGAGAGGAATCCCGAGAGGCCCAATAGCAACTCGCATGAGGACTGGCCTTTCCGGAGGCCACCAGAGCGGGTCCCTGAGGTCCCCGTCGTAAGTCGAGAGCACCTGCCGCAACTCTAAAAACTCCAGGAGGTTCTCCCCTCCAGGCGAGATGAGTCCCATTTCCGCTGAGGCGTCTCAAGGCTAATCAAACCTAAACTCTGGAACTTCCAAAGGGTCCTTCACACCCTTGTTATAACTCAAGAAGTTCCCCGACATACTCGTCTCCACTCGAGAGGAAGCACTAGAGTCCCGCCCACATCTAGAGGAGCCCCGTTTCCGCCTCATAGCTCGAGAGGACGGATCCTTTCCCTGCGTGTTCTGTTAAGAATTCCCGGCGTTCCCTCTGCATCTCAAGAAGAGGCGTCCTCCACTGGAAAGGCAAGAGGAACTCCAATGTCGTGCCACCATTCCCAGGGTCCCCCAGATGTCTCAGTCCATTCCAGGGAAACCTGTATTCCCTGCACTGCCTCGACTTTCAAGCCGAGGATCCACGCATACCACGGTGGCACGTGGGACAGCCCTGTGGGAAAGACTCGTGGGAAAGCCTCGAGGGAAAGCCACAGATCCCATGATCCACGTGAAGGGAAGCGTGACTCTGCTACTACAGCTCGAGAGGAAAGTGCACGTGATTGCCCCCACTGGAGACGAGAACTGACTCCCCTGGGGAGACACCAGAAGTACCCCAAGATCCATGTCAGCACTGGAGAGTTATCCTCAGGTTCTGGCATCAACTCCACACAAGGTCTTAGGCCCCGGCATCGACGGGATAGGAATCCCGAGAGGCCCAATAGCAACTCGCATGTGGACCGGCCTTTCCTGAGGCAACCAGAGCGGGTCCCTGAGGTCCCCGTCGTAAGGTGAGAGCACCTGCCGCAACTCGAGAAAATCTAGGAGGTTCTCCTCTCCAGGCGAGATGAGGCCCGTTTCCGCTGAGGCGTCACCAGGGTAATCACACCTAAGCTCTGGAACTTCCAAAGGGTCCTTCACCCCCTTCCTACAACTCAAGAAGTTCCCCGACATACCCGTCTCCACTGGAGAGGAAGCACGAGAGTCCCGCCCACATCCAGAGGAGCCCCTTTTCGCCTCCTAGCTCGAGAGGAGGGATCCTTTCCCTGCGTGGTTGGGAAAGAATTCGCCGGCGTTCCCGTCGCATCTCAAGAGGAGACATTCTCCACAGGAAAGGTGAGAGGTACTCCAGGGTCGTGCCACCATTCCCAGTGTCCCCCTGATGTCTCAGTCCATTCCAGGGAAACCTGTTTTCCCTGCACTGGCCTCGACTTTCAAGCCGAGGATCGACTCACACCACGGTGGCACGTGGACAGCCCTGTGGGAAAGCTTCTAGGGAAAGCCTCGTGGGAAAGCCTCGAGGGAAAGCCACAGATCCCTTGATCCACGTGAAGGAAGCGTGACTCTGTTGCTAGAGCTTCAGGAGGAAAGCGCACGTGGATGCCACCACTCGAGACGAGGACTGACTCCCCTGAGGAGACTCCAGAAGAACCCCTAGATCCAAGTCAGCACTGGAGAGGATTCCTCAGGTTCCAGCACCGACTCCACAAAAGGACTTAGGCCCCGGCATCGACGTGAGAGGAATCCCGAGAGGCCCCCGCGCAACTCGCGTGGGGACTGGCCTTTCCTGAGGCCACCAGAGCGGGTCCCTGAGGTCCCCGTCATAAGTCGGAGAGCACCTGCCGCAACTCGAGAAAATCCAGGAGTTCTCCCCTCCAGGCGAGATGAGGCCCATTTCGGCTGAGGCGTCTCGAGGCTAATCACATCTAACATCTGGAACTTCCAAAGGTTCCTTCACACCCTTGCTGCACCTCAAGAAGTTCCCCGACATACCCGTCTCCACTTGAGAGGAAGCACGAGAGTCACGCCCACATCCAGAGGAGCCCCGTTTCCGCCTCCTAGCTCGAGAGGAGGGATCCTTTCCCTGCCTGTTCGGTCAAGAATTCGCGGCGTTCCCGTCGCATCTCAAGAGGAGGGTGCTCTCCACAGGAAAGGCGAGAGGAACTGCAAGGTCGTGCCACCATTTCCCAGAGTCCCCAAGATGACTCAGTCCATTCCATTCCAGGGCGAAACCAG
>NW_017211928.1:0-17172 GCF_001704415.2 Capra hircus
ATGTCTTCTATGATTTCACACTGATGCCTTTGCAGAAATACTGCTACTTCAAGATATATGGAATATACATTTTTTAAGCTTACCGATAATTTGTTTGTTTGTTTGTCTTCTGGTAAGCTGGTACCAGATGGAATTTAGTCTCCTCTCTAGGTTAAGAGAACAAAGTTTTCTTAGAATGCAATTTTTGATAACAGACTATGAGTTCTTTACCTTTCATTGATTTATAATTGTTTTCATCATCTGTTTTTTTACTTCGGTAAAGTAAATAAGCCTTATTTAAGATTTTGGTACATGTAGGATGGACTAAGCTTTCCCCACTCTTGCAAGTTCCCTTAACCCTTCAGATTCTTCTCGTGGGACAAAGATCTCACTTTCCTCCAGAGGGACAATCCAAGCTTTTTATTAGTTGATCTGCCCCTGACATCAGAGTCAATTTGAGCATGAGTTGGCCTATAATTTAGGCATGAAACTATGACTACATAAAGAAAAGGTGACTTTATGATTCAGGGATGGCCATGATATGCCTTGCACTTCAGAGAAAATGGGTTAAAATGATTTTTTTTTCTTCAAAACTGCACAGCCAGTTCTTTCAGCATATGCAATTGAAAACATCTAGTCATTAGGTCAGTTTTCATTCCAATCCCAAAGAAAGGCAATGACAAAGAATATTCAAGCTGCTGCACAATTGCACTCATCTCACACACTAGTAAAGTAATGCTCAAAATTCTCCAAGTTCACATGAACTGTGAACTTCCAAATGTTCAAGAGGGATTTAAAACATGCAGAGAAACCAGAGATCAAACTGCCAACATCCACTGGATCATTGAAAAAGCAAGAGAGTTCAAGAAAAAAAAGACATCTATTTCTGCTTTATTGACTATGCCAAAGCCTTTGACTGTGTGGATCACAATAAACTGGGAAAAATTCTGAAAGAGATGGGAATACCAGACCACCTGACCTGTCTCTTGAGAAACCTGTATGCAGGTCAGGAAGAAACAGTTCGAACTGGACATGGAACAACAGACTGGTTCTAAATAGGAAAAGGAATATGTCAAGGCAGTGTATTGTCACCCTGCTTATTTAACTTATATGCAGAGTACATCATGAGATACACTGGGCTGGAGGAAGCACACGCTGGAATCCAGATTGCTGGGAGAAATATCAAGAATCTCAGATATGCAGATGACACCACCCTTATGGCAGAAAGTGAAGAAGAACTAAAGAGTCTCCTGATGAAAGTGAAAGAGGAGAGTGAAAAAGTTAGCTTAAAGCTCAGCATTCAGAAAACTAAAATCATTGCATCCAGTCTCATCACTTCATGGCAAATAGATGGGAAACATTGGAAACAGCAGCAGACTATTTTGGGGGGCTTGGAAATCACTGCAGGTGATGGCTGCCTCCATGAACTTAAAACATATTTATGACTTGGAAGAAAAGTGATGACCAAACTAGACAGCATATTAAAAAGCCGAGACGTTGCTTTGCCAACAAAGATCCATCCAGTCAAGGCTATGGTTTTTCCATATGTCATGGATGGATATGAAAGATGTACTATAAAGAAAGTGACAGCTGAAAATTGGATGCTTTTGAACTGTGGTGTTGGAGAAGATGCTTGTAGGTCGCTTAGACTACAAGGAGACGCAACCACTCCATCCTAAAGGAAATCAGGTCTGAATATAGATTGGAAGGACTAATACTGAACCTGAAACTCCAATACTTTGGCCACTTGATGTGAAGAGCTGACTCACTTGGAAGTTGCTTTGATTTGCCTGTGAGTGTGGGAGCCCTCCCTGGGCAAAGGGCCTCAGGGGTCATTGCCACTGAATCACGACCTCCAAGCAAGCGCATTCCAGCTGTGTGACATTCAGGAAGCAGGAGACTGGGAAAACTATCTTCCTTAGAGGAAGGAAAGTCATCCACAGAGAGTGTGTTTTCAGGCCTCTCTTTGCAGCAAGTGTTTTGCTTCTCAGACATCAGAGCTGCAGGCTTGCTCTGAGGGCCTCAATTGCAGAGTCAGGGCTGTGTGTCTCACTGCACTTTCCAAGCATTGCAGACACATTCCTAGGTTGGAGCAGTGCTTCCCATGAGAAAGAAGCCTCGGGAGTGTGTCTGAGCGGGCTGAGTGCCATGCTAGGGTCACCTAGTCGAGGGCACCTTGCACATCCAATGGGCCCCAGGCGAGTAGCTATGGACCGGCCCTTCGGTTGAGATATCCCAAAGCAGGGAACAAAGCTAGCTCTGTCCGAAGGAGGAAAACAGCAATGGGATGGATTTTCAAGCAGTTGCTAAGTCACACCACGTTAGGGCTCCCCGGGAAAGAAATGCGAATTTTGGCCTCTAGGCCCAGTATCCAGATGTGTGCACAGGATATTTTCCCCACAGGATCCAAGAATGTTCCAGACAGACCTAAGCTCACTAGCTCTCTCCTGCAGAGGAAATGAAATATTGTTGCTGAACCACGAAAAGATGCTGGGATTCTTGGCTTATGGAGGAGAAGAATTCAATCCAGGGCCCAAGACGAGGCTTGATTGCTCAGAGCTTTTGTGCAATAGAGTTTTATTAAAGGATAAAGGAGATAGAGAAAGCTTCTGACAGAGACATCACAAGGGGCAGAAAGCGTACCCCCTTGCTAGTGTTAGTAATGGAGTTATATACTCTCCAATAAGTTATGACAACGAACAAAAGAATGTCTGGAGGTTGTAAAGACTCACTAGACCTACTCCCATAATTGACATTTTAAGATAACAGGATTAGCCAGAAGGTTTTTTCCAGAGACCGTCCTCAAGAAGGATGCATGATTGTTATATAATCCTAAGGAATGTAGAGGGAAAACAGTTTGTCCTCTCTTCCTCCTTGAGAATTCTAGACCCCTCTCTCCTTGGGGACCCTTGAACTTCTTAGAAACCTGCCTTGGCAATGACTCTCTCAGAAACATGATTGAACAGCCGTTTGGAGCTTCCTTTGACTTTCCCTGGGAGGGAGGGAGCCCTCCCTGAGCACAGGGCCTCAGGGGCCATGGCCAATGAAAAAGAATCTCCCAGCAAGTGCTTTTCAGCCCTGTGTGACTCTCAGCCCACAGGAGGCTGAGAAAACTCTCTTCCTTGGAGGAAGGAAAGGCAGCCCAAGAGTGTGTTTTCAGGCCTGTATCTTGCAGCAAGTGTTTGGCTTGTTAGACAGAAGACCTGCAGGCCTGTTCCAACAGACTCAATTCCAGAATCAGGGCCTTGTGTCTCCCTGCAGTTTCCTGGCCTTGCAAACACATTCCTAGGTGAGAGCAGTCCTGCCCATGGGGACTGCTGCGGGAGTGTGTCTGAGGGGGGCCAGGTGTCATGCTGGGGTCACCTGGTCGAGGGCACCTTGCACCTCCAATGGACCCCAGGCAAGGAGTTGCAGGCCACCACCTTGCTTCTGAAATCCCAAAATGGGGAGCAAAGCTCGCTCTGTCAGAGGGAAGAAAACAGCAACAGGATGGATTTTCAAGCAGTTGCTAGGCTGTACTGCGTTAGGGCTCCAAGGAAGGAAAATGCGAATTTTAGCCCCTACGACTGGTATCCAGGTGGGCTCCCAGGATGATTTCCCCGCAGGATCCAAGAACGTTCCAGACAGACCTGGGCTCACTAGCTCCCTCCTGCAGAGGAAACATGAGAGAACAGCTGTTTGGAGGTTGCTTTGACTTCCCCTGGGAGGGTAGGATCCCTCCCTGGGTGCAGGGCCTCAGGGGCCATTGCCGCTGAGAAATGCCCTCTAAGCCAGACCTTTGCAGCCTTGTATGACTCAGCACGGAGGAGACTGGAAAAGCTCTCTTCCTTGGAGGAAGGAAAGGCAGCCCCAGAGAGTGTGTTTTCACACCTGTATCTTGCAGCAAGTGTTTGGCGTCTCAGACGTCAGACCTCCAGGCCTGCTCCAACGGCCTCAGTTCCAGAGTCAGGGCCATGTGTCTCCCTGCATTTTGTGAGCCTTGGGAACACATTCCTAGGTCAGAACAGTCCTGCCCATGGGGAAGGAGGCTGCGGGAGTGTGTCTGAGGGGGTCGGGTGCCATGCTGGGGTCCAAAAGACCCGGTACCTCCAATAGACCCCAGGACAACAGCGGTGGGGCTCCCCCTGGCTTCCGAAATGCCAAAGCGAGAAGCAAAGCTAGCTCTATCAGAAGGAAGAAAATAGCAATGGGATGGATGTTCAGGCTGTTACTGGGCCGCACCACTTCAGGGTCCCCCCCGAGAGGAACAGGCGCCCTGTGGCCCCTAGGTCCGATATGCAGGTTAACACACAGGGTGTGTCCCCATAGGAGCCAAGAATTTTCCTGACAGACCTAGGCTCACTAGAGCTCTCCCACCGGGCAAAAGGGGTAGAACAGACTGTGGATGTGACTCTGCCTTTCCCAGCGAGCATGGGGCCCTCCCTACGGCCCCGGGCTCCAGGGAAAATTGTCCCTGAAAAATGACCTCCAAGAAGCGCTTTTCCAGCAGGCTGGGATGCAGAGTTCACAGGATGCGGGGAAAGTGATTGTCCTTCAGGGAAGAAGAGGCAGCCACCCAGTGTGTGTTTGCAAGCCTGTATTTGGAAGAAACTGGTTAGCTCCTTCAAGGGGAGACCTCCAGGTCTGCTCAGAGGACCGAAATTCCAGAGGCAGCACCATGCATCTCCCCTGTCCTTTCTGAGCCTTGGAAAGACATTTCTAGCTTATAGCGGTATTGCTCATGAAGAAGCAGGATGCAGGAATGTGTCAGACATGACTGGGTGCTTTCCTGGGTTCAGCTCCGTGAGGGGCCTTTCCACTCAAAGTAGGTCCCATGCCTCCTTGGGGAGGAAGTGGGGCCCGCTTGCCTCCAAATTGCCAAAGGCTGGAACAAAGCTAGTTCTATCAGAGGTAAGAAAAGAGCAATTGGATGGATGTGGAAGCTGTTGCTGGGCCGCACTGCTTCAGGCCCCCCACCCCTCCGCCCCCTAGAGAAACAGGCGCCCTGTGGCCCCTAGGTCCTGGATGCAGTTTCACACATAGAATGTGTCCCCATAGGAGCCAAGAATTTTCCTGACAGACCTAGGCTCACTAGAGCTCTCCTACAGAGCAAAGGGGATGGGACAGATGTGTGGCTGTGGCTCTGCCTTTCCCTGGGAGTGTGGAGCCGCTCCCTATGGCCCCGGGCTCCAGGGGAAATTGCCCCTGAATAATGACCTCCAAGAAGCGCTTTTCCAACTGGCTGAGACGTGGAGTTCTCAGGATGCAGGGAAAGCGAGTGTCCTTCGGGGAAGCAAAGGCAGTCACCTGTTATCATGACTTACTAGAATAGTAGGTACCTTCTCCGGTTGGGCAGAGGCCTTCCCTACCTGATCTGAAAAAGAAAATGAAGTAGCTCGCTGATTTGAGAAATAATTCCCAGACTTGGGTTTCCAACCAGTATAGAATCCGACAATGGCCCTGTCTTTGTAGCCGCGTTAATTAACAGGTATGTGAAGCTCTAAATATCAGTGGAAATTACATACAGCATATAGGCCCCAGTGTTCTGGAATGGTGGAAAGAAACAACCAAACTCTTGAAGAGACACTTTCAAAATGGATCATAGAGACTGACTGTACATGGATGGGCTTGCTTCCGGCAGACTTACTCATATTACGGGTAACCGCACGTTCCCACAGTTGTTGTCCTTATGAAATTTTCTATGGGAGACCCCCTCCCACAGTGAGGCAGGTGTTAGCAGATTTACCACAAGTAAGGGGGTGGGATTTCACAGCAGATGGAACAATTAGGTAAGGTAATAAATCAGGTAACTAAGTTTGTATAAAAAAGAATCTCATTCCCCCTTGAGGAACAGATTCATGAATTTGTGCTCAGTGATCAGGTGTGGCTCAATGACTGGAAACACAATTCCTTGGCCTGACATTGGAAAGGTCCTTATACTGTTGTTTTAGCCACAATTCTGAAAGAGATGGGAATACCAGACCACCTAACCTGCCTCTTGAGAAATCTGGATGAAGGTCAGGAAGCAACAGTTAGAGCAGGACATGGAACAACAGACTGGTTCCAAAAAGGAAAAGGAGTATGTCAAGGCTGTATATTGTCACCCTGTTTATTTAACTTATATGCAGAGTACATCATGAAACATGCTGGGATGGAAGATACATGAGCTGGAATGAAGATTGCCGGTAGAAATTATCAATAAACTAAGATATGCAGATGACACCACCATTATGGCAGAACGTGAAGAGGAACGGGTATGTCGGGGAACTTCTTGAGTTGCAGCAAGGGTGTGAAGGACCCTTTGGAAGTTCCAGAGGTTAGGTGTGGTTAGTCTCGAGATGCCTCAGCAGAAATGGGCCTCATGTCGCCTGGAAAGGAGAGGCTCCTGGATATTCCCAAGTTTCAACAGGTGCTCTCGAGTTACGATGGGGACTTCAGGGACCCGCTCTGGCGGCCGCAGGAAATGCCAGTCATCATGCGTGTTGCTAGGGGCCTCTTGTGATTCCTCTCCCGTCGATGCCGGGGCCTAAGACCTTGTGTGGAGTCGGGGCCGGGAGCTGAGGATTCCTCTCCAGTGCTGACATGGATTTTGGGGTACTTCTGGAGTCTCCACAAGGGAGTCAGGCCTCGTCTCGAGTGGGGGCATGAGCGTGCCCTTTCCTCCCATGCTGTAGCAGCAGTGTCACGCTTCCCCTTGCGTGGACCAAGGGATCTGTGGCTTTCCCTCGAGTCTTTCCCACGAGGCTTTCCCACAGGGCTGTCCCACGTGTCACGGTGGTGTGAGTCGATCCTCGGCGTGAAAGCCGAGGCAGTGCAGGGAAAACAGGTTCCTGTGGAATGGACTGAGACATCTGGGGGCGTCTTGGAATGGTGCACGACCCTGCAGTTCCTCTCCCTTTCCTTTCGAGAGCGCCTCCTCTTGAGATGCGATGGGAATGCCGGGAATTCTTTCCCGACCAAGCAGGGAAAGGATCCCTCCTCTCGAGCTACTAGCCGGAAACGGAGCTCCTCTGGATGTGGCCGGGACCCTCGTGCTTCCTCTTGAGTGGAGACGGGTATGCCAGGGAACTTCTTGAGTTGCAGCATGACTGTGAAAGACTCTTTGGAAGTTCCAGAGGTCACGTGTGATTAGCCTCCAGACACCTCAGGGGAAAAGGGCCTCATCTCGCCTGCAGGGGAGAACCTCCTGGATTTTACCGAGTTGCGGCAGGTGCTCTCGACTTACGATGGGGACCTCATGGACCCGCTCTGGTGACCTCAGGAAAGGCCAGTCCCCATGCGAGTTGCTAGAGGGCCTGTCGCTATTCCTCTCCCGTTGATGCCAGGGCCTAAGACCTTGTGTGGAGTCGGGGCCGGAACCTGAGGATTCCTCTCCAGGGCTGACATGCATCTTGGGGTACTTCTGGAGTCTCCCCAGGGGAGTCAGTCCTAGTTCGAGTGGGGGCATGCACGTGCGCTTTCCTCCCGTGCTGTAGCAGCAGTGTCACGCTTCCCTTCGCGTGGATCAAGGGATCTGTGGCTTTCCCTCGAGGCTTTCCCACGAGGCTTTCCCACAGGGCTCTCCCACGTACCACCGTGGTGTGAGTCGATCCTCGGCGTGAAAGTCGAAGCAGTGCAGGGAAAACAGGATCCTCTGCAATGGACTGAGACATCTGGGGCACTCTTGGAATGGTGGCACTACCCATGAGTTCCTCTCGCCTTTCCTGTGCAGCGCGCCTCCTCTTGAGATGCATCGGAAACGTCGGGAATTCTTTCCCGAGGAAGCAGGGAAGGATCCCTCATCTCGAGTTTGGAGGCGGAAACGGAGCTCCTCTGGAGTGGCCGGACCCTCGTGCTTCCTCTGGAGTGGAGACCGGTATGTCGGGGAACTTCTTGAGTTGTAGCAAGGGTGTGTAGGACCCTTTGGAAGTTCCAGAGTTTAGGTGTGATTACTCTCGAGACGCCGCAGAGAAAATGGGCCTCATCTCGACTGGAGCAGAGAACCTCCTGGATTTTCCCGAGTTGAGGCAGGTGCTCTCGACTTACGACCGTGACCTCAGGGACAGTGAAGCAGATGTGTCACGCTTCCCGTCGCGGGGATCAAGGGATCTGTGGCTTTCCCTCGAGGCTTTCCCACGAGGCTTTCCACAGGGCTGTCCCACGTGCCACCATGGTGTGAGTGGATCCTCGGCGTGAAAGTCGAGGCAGTGCAGTGAAAACAGGTTCCTCTGAAATGGACTGAGACATCTGGGGGACTCTTGGAATGGTGGCACGACCCTGGAGTTCCTCTCGCCTTTCCTATTGAGAGCCCTTGCTCTTGAGATGCCACAAGAATGCCGAAAAATCTTTCCTGACTAAGCAGGATAGGATCCTTCATCTCGAGCTGCCAGGCGGAAACGGGGTTCCTCTGAATGTGGGCGGGACCCTCGTGCTTCCTCTCGTAGTGGAGACGGGTATGTCGGGGAACTTCTTGAGTTGAAGCAAGGACCCTTTTGAATTTCCAGAGTTTAGGTGTGATGAGCCTCCAGACACCTCAGAGGAAATGGGCCTCATCTTGCCTGGAGGGGAGAACCTCCTGGATTTTCTAGAGTTGGGCAGGGACTCTCGAGTTACGACGGGGACCTCAGGGACCCGCTCTGGTGGCCTCAGGAAAGGCCAGTGCCCATGGGAGTTGCAAGAGGGCCTTTCGGGACTACTCTCCCGTCGATGTCGGGGCCTAAGACCTTGTGTGGAGTCGGGGCTGGAAGCTGAGGATTCCTCTCCAGTGCTACCATGGATCTTGGCGTAATTCTGGAGTCTCCCCTGGGGAGTCAGTGCTCATCTCGTGTGGGGGCATGCACGTGAGCTTTCCTCACGAACTGTAGCAGCAGTGTCACACTTCCCGTCGCATGGATCAAGGGATCTGTGGCTTTCCCTCGACGCTTTACCACGAGGGTTTCCCACAGGTCTGTCCCACGTTCCACCGTGGTGTGAGTCGATCCTCGGCGTGAAAGTCGAGGCAGTGCAGGGAAAACAGGTTTCCCTGGAATGGACTGAGACATCTGGGGAACGCTGGGAATGGTGGCACGACCCTGGAGTTCCTCTCGCCTTTACTGTGTAGATCGCCTCCTCTTGAGATGCGATGTGAATGCCGGGATTTCTTTCCCGACCACGCAGGGAAATGATCCCTCCTCTCGAGCTAGGAGGCGGAAACGGGGCTCCTCTGGATGTGGGAGGGAATCTCGTGCTTCATCTCGAGTGGAGACGGGTATGTCGGGGAACTTCTTGAGTTGCAGAAAGGGTGTGAAGGACCCTTTGTAAGTTCCAGAGGTTAGGTGTGATTAGCCTCGAGACGCCTCAGCGGAAATGGGCCTCATCTCCCCTGGAGGGGAAAGCCTCCTGGATTTTCTCGAGTTGCGGCAGGTGCTCTCGACTTACGAAGGGGACCTCAGGGACCCGCTCTGGTGGCCTCAGGAAAGGCCAGTCCCCATGCGAGTTGCTCGGTGGCCCCTCGGGATTCCTCTCCCGACGATGCCGGGGCCTAAACCTTGTGTGGAGTCGGTGCCGGAAACCTGAGGATTCCTCTCCAGTGCTGACATGGATCTTGGGGTACTTCTGGAGTCTCCCCAGGGGAGTCAGTCCTCGTCTCGAGTGGGGGCATGCACGTGCGCTTTCCTCCCGAGCTGCAGCAGCATTGTCACGGTTCCCTTCGCGTGGATCAAGGGAACTGTGGCTTTCCCTCGAGGCTTTCCCACGAGGCTTTCCCACGGGGCTTTCCCACGAGGCTTTCCCACAGGGCTGTCCCACGTGCCACCGTCGTGTGAGTCGATCCTCGGCTAGAAAGTCGAGGCAGTGCAGGGAAAACAGGTTTCCCTGGAATGGAACTGAGACATCTGGGGGACTCTGGGAATGGTGGCACGACCCTGGAGTTCCTCTCGCCTTTCCTGTGGAGAGCGCCTCCTCTTGAGATGCGACGGGAACGCCGGGAATACTTTCCGACCACGCAGGGAAAGGATCCCTCCTCTCGAGCTAGTAGGCGGAAACGGGGCTCCTCTGGATGTGGGCAGAACTCTCGTGCTTCCTCTCGAGTGGAGACGGGTATGTCGGGGAACTTCTTGAGTTGCAGCAAGGGTGTGAAGGACCCTTTGGAAGTTCCAGAGTTTAGGTGTGACTAGCGTCGAGACGCCTCAGCGGAAATGGGCCTCATCTCGCCTGGAGGGGAGAACCTCCTGGATTTTCTCGAGTTGTGGCAGGTGCTCTGGACTTACGACGGGGACCTCAGGGACCCGCTCTGGTGGCCTCAGGAAAGGCCAGTCCCCATGCAAGTTTCTCGGGGGCCTCTCGGGATTCCTCTCCCGTCGATGCCAGGGCCTAAGACCTTGTGTCGAGTCGGTGCTGGAACCTGAGGATTCCTCTCCCAGTGCTGACATGGATCTTGGGGTACTTCTGGAGTCTCACCAGGGCAGTCAGACCTCGTCTCGATTGGGGGCATGCCTGTGCGCTTTCCTCCTGAGCTGTAGCAGCAGTGTCACGGTTCCCTTCGCGTGGATCAAGGGATCGGTGGCTTTCCCTCGAGGCTTTCTCTCTAGGTTTTCCAACGAGGCTTTCCCACAGGGCTGTCCCACGTGCCACTGTGGTGTGAGTCGATCCTCGGCTTGAAATTCGAAGCAGTTCAGGGAAAACAGGTTTCGCTGGAATGGACTGAGATATCTGAGGGACTCTGGGAATGGTGGTATGAACCTGGAGTTCCTCTCACCTTTCCTGTGGAGAGCGCCTCCTCTTGAGATTCGACGGGCACGCAAGGAATTCTTTCCCGACCACACAGGGAAAGGATCCCTCTTCTCGAGCTATGAGGAGGAAACGGGACTCCTCTGGATGTGGGTGGGACTCTCGTGCTTCCTCTCGAGTCGAGACGGTTATGTCGGGGAACTTCTTGAGTTGCAGCAAGGATGTGAAGGACTCTTTGGATGTTCCAGAGGTTAGGTGTGATTAGCCTCGAGACCCCTCAGCGGAAATGGGCCTCATCTCGCCTGGAGGGGATAACCTCCTGGATTCTCTCGAGTTGCGGCAGGTGCTCTCGACTTACGACGGGGACCTCAGGGACCCGCTCTGGTGGCCTCAGGAAAGGCCAGTCCCCATGCGAGTTGCTCGGGGGTCTCTCGGGATTCCTCTACTGTTGATGCCGGGGCCTAAGACCTTGTGTGGAGTCGGTGCCAGAAACTGAGGATTTCTCTCCAGTGATGACTTGGATCTTGGGGTACTTCTGGAGTCTCCCCAGGGGAGTCAGTACTCGTCTCGTGTGGGGGCATGCACGTGTGCTTTCCTCCTGAGCTCTAGCAGCAGTGTCACGCTTCCATTCGCGTGGATCATGGGATCTGTAGCTTTCCCTCGAGGCTTTCGCACGAGGCTTTCCCACAAGGCTTTCCCGCAGGGCTGTCCCACGTGCCACCGTGGTGTGAGTCGATCCTCGGCTTGAAAGTCTAGGCAGTGCAGGAAAAACAGGTATGCCTGGAATGGACTGAGACATCTGGGGGACTCTGGGAATGGTGGCACGACCCTGGAGTTCCTCTCGCCTTTCCTGTGGAGAGCGCCTCCTCTTGAGATGCGACGGGAACGCCGGGAATTCTTTCCCGACCACGCAGGGAAAGGATCCCTCCTCTCAAGCTAGGAGGCAGAAACGGGGCTCCTCTGGATGTGGGGGGACTCTCGTGCTTCCTCTCGAATGGAGACGGGTATGTCGGGGAACTTCTTGAGTTGCAGCAAGGGTGTGAAGGACCCTTTGTAAGTTGCAGAGTTTAGGTGTGATTAGCCTCGAGACGCCTCAGCGGAAATGGGCCTCATCTCGCCTGGAGGGGAGAACTTCCTGGATTTTCTCGAGTTGCGGCAGGTGCTCTCGACTTACGACGGGGACCTCAGGGACCCGCTCTGGTGGCCTCAGGAAAGGCCAGTCCCCATGCGAGTTGTTCGGGTGCCTCTCGGTATTCCTTTCCCGTCGATGCCGGGGCCTAAGACCTTGTGTGGAGTCAGTGCCGGAACCTGAGGATTCCTCTCCAGTGCTGACATGGATCTTGGGGTACGTCTGGAGTCTCCCCAGGGGAGTCAGTCCTCGTCTCGAGTGGGGGCATGCACGTTCGCTTTTCTCCCGAGCTGTAGCAGCAGTGTCACGCTTCCCTTCACGTGGATCAAGGGATCTGAGGCTTTCCCTCGAGGCTTTCCCACGAGGCTTTCCCACAGGGCTGTCCCACGTGTCACTGTGGTGTGAGTCCATACTCGGCTTGAAAGTCGAGGCAGTGCAGGGAAAACAGGTTTCCCTGGAATGAACTGAGACATCTGGGAGACTCTGGGAATGGTGGCACGACCCTGGAGTTCCTCTCGCCTTTCCTGTGGAGAGCGCCTCTTCTTGAGATGCAACAGGAACGCCGGGAATTCTTTCCCGAACACGCAGGGAAAGGATCCCTCCTCTCGAGCTAGGAGGCGGAAACGGGGCTTCTCTGGATGAGGGCGGGACTCTCGTGTTTCCCCTCGAGTGGAGACGGGTATGTCGGGGAACTTCTTGAGTTGCAGCAAGGGTGTGAAGGACCCTTTGTAAGTTCCAGAGTTTAGGTGTGATTAGCCTCGAGACGCCTCAGCGGAAATGGGCCTCATCTCCCGTGGAGCGGAGAACCTCCTGGATTTTCTCGAGTTGCGGCAGGTGCTCTCAACTTACGACGGGGACCTCAGGGACCCGCTCTGTTGGCCTCAGGAAAGGCCAGTCCCCATGCGAGTTGCTCGGGGGCCTCTCGGGATTCCTCTCCCGTCGATGCCGGGGCCTAAGACCTTGTGTGGAATCGCTGCCGAAACCTGAGGATTCCTCTCCAGTGCTGACATGGATTTGGGGTACTTTTGGAGTCTCCAGAGGGGAGTCAGTCCTCGTCTCGAATTGGGGCATTCACGTGCGATTTCCTCTCGAGCTGTAGCAGCAGTGTCACGCTTCTCTTCCCGTGGATCAAGGGATCTGTGGCTTTCCCTCGAGGCTTGCCCACGAGGCTTTCCCACAGGGTTGTCCCACAAGCCACCGTGGTGTGAGTCGATCCTCGGCTTTAAAGTCGTGGCAGTGCAGGGAACACAGGTTTCCCTGGAATGGACTGAGACATCTGGGGGACTCTGGGAATGGTGGCACGACCCTGGATTACCTCTCGCCCTTCCTGTGGAGAGCCCCTCCTCTTGAGATGCGACGGGAACGCCGGGAATTCTTTCCCGACCACGCAGGGAAAGGATCCCAGCTCACGAGCTAGGAGGCGGAAACGGGGCTCCTCTGGATGAGGGAGGGACTCTCCTCATTCCTCTCGAGTGGAAACGGGTATGTCGGGGAACTTCTTGAGTTGCAGCAAGGGTGTGAAGGATCCTTTGGAAGTTCCAGAGGTTAGATGTGATTACCCTCGAGACGCCTCTCTGGAAATGGGCATCATCTCGCTTAGAGGGGAGAACCTCCTGGATTTTCTCGAGTTGCGGCAGGTGCCCTCGACTTACGACGGGGCCCAAAGGGACCCGCTCTGGTGGCCTCAGGAAAGGTCAGTCCCCATGCGAGTTGCTCGGGGGCCTCTCGGTATTGCTCTGCCATCGATGCCAGGGCCTAAGACCTTGTGTGGAGTCGGTGCTGGAACCTGAGGATTTCTCTCCAGTGCTGACATGGATCTTGGGGTACTTCTGGAGTCTCCCCTGGGAGTCAGTCCTCGTCTCGTGTGGGGGCATGCCCGTGCGCTTACCTTCCAAGCTCTATCAGCAGTGTCACGCTTCCCTTCACGTGGATCAAGGGATCTGTGGCTTTACCTCGAGGCTTTCCCACGAGGCTTTCCCTCGAGGCTTTCCCACAGGGCTCTCCCACGTGCCACCGTGGTGTGACTCTATCCTCGGATTGAAAGTCGAGGCAGTGCAGGGTAAACAGGTTTCCCTGGAATGGACTGAGACATCCGGGGCATTCAGGGAATGGTGGCACGACCTGGAGTTCCTCTCACCTTTACTGTTTAGAGCCCCTCCTCTTGAGATGCGACGGGAACGCCGGGAATTCTTTCCGGACACGCAGGGAAAGGATCCTCCTCTCGAGCTAGGAGGCGGAAACACGGCTCATCTGAATGTGGGCTGGACTCTCGTGCTTCCTCTCGAGTGGAGACGGGTATGTCGGGGAACTTCTTGAGTTGAAGCAAAGGTGTGAAGGACCCTTTCGAAGTTCCCGAGTTTAGGTGTGATTAGACTCGAGACATCTCAGCGGAAAAGGGCCTCATCTCGCCTGGAGGGGAGAACCTCCTGGATTTTCTCGAGTTGCGGCAGGTGCTCTCGACTTAGGACGGGGACCTCAGGGACCCGCTCTGGTGGCCTCAGGAAAGGCCAGTACCCATGCGAGTTGCTCAGAGGCCTTTCGGAATTCCTCTCCCATTGATGCCGGGCCCTAAGACCTTGTGTCGTGTCGGTGCCGGAACCTGAGGATTCCTCTCCAGTGCTGACATGGATCTTGGGGTACTTCTGGAGTCTCCCCAGGGGAGTCAGTCCTCGTCTCGAGGGGGGGCTTGCACGTGTGCTTTCCTCCAGAGCTGTAGCAGCAGTGTCACGCTTCCCTTCGTGTGGATCAAGGGATCAGTGGCTTTCCCTCGAGCGTTTCCCACGAGGCTTTCCACGAGGCTTTCCCACAGTGCTTTCCCTCGTGCAACCGTGATGTGAGTCGATCCTCGGCTTGAAAGTGGAGGCAGTGCCAGGAAAACAGGTTTCCCTGGAATGGACTGAGACATCTGGGGGACTCTGGGAATGGTGGCATGACCCTGGAGTTCCTCTCGCCTTTCCTGTGGAGAGCGCCTCCTCTTGAGATGCGACGGGAACGCCGGGAATTCTTTCCCGCCCATGCACGGAAAGGATCCCTCCTCTCGAGCTATGAGGCAGAAAAGGGGCTCCACTGGATATGGGCGGGATTCTTGTGCTTCCTCTCAAGTGGAGACGGGTATGTCGGGGAACTTCTTGAGTTGAAGCAAGGGTGTGAAGGACTCTTTGGAAGTTCGAAAGTTTAGGTGTGATTAGCCTCGTGACGCCTTAGCGGAAATGGGCCTCAGCTCACCTGAAGGGGAGAACCTCCTGGATATTCTCGAGTTGCGGCAGGTGCTCTCGACTTACGACCTGGACCTCAAGGACCCGCTTTGGTGGCCTGAGGAAAGGCCAGTCCCCATGCGAGTTGCTCGGGGGCTTCTCGGGATTCCTCTCCTGTCGATGTCGGGGCCTAAGACCTTGTGTGCAGTCGGTACCGGAACCTGAGGATTCCTTTCCAGTGCTGACATGGATCTTGGGCTACCTCTGGAGTCTCCCCAGGGGATTCAGGCCTCGTCTCGAGTGGGGGCATGAGCGTGCCCTTTCCTCCCATGCTGTAGCAGCAGTGTCACGCTTCTGCTTGCGTGGACCAAGGGATCTGTGACTTTCCCTCGAGTCTTTCCCACGAGGCTCTCCACAGGGCTGTCCCACGTGTCTCCGGTGGTGTGAATCGATCCTCGGCGTGAAAGCCGAGGCAGTGCAGGGAAAACAGGTTCCTATGGAATGGACTGAGACATCTGGGGGAGTCTTGGAATGGTGGCACGACCCTGCAGTTCCTCTCCCCTTTCCTTTGGAGAGCGCCTCCTCTTGAGATACGATGGGAATGCCGGAAATTCTTTCCCGACCAAGTAGGGAAAGGATCCCTCATCTCGAGCTACGAGCCGGAAACGGAGCTCCTCTGGATGTGGCCGGGACCCTCGTGCTTCCTCTTGAGTGGAGACGGGTATGTCGGGGAACTTCTTGAGTTGCAGCATGACTGTGAAAGACTCTTTAGGAAGTTCCAGAGTTCACGTGTGATTAGCCTGGAGACACCTCAGTGGAAACGGGCCTCATCTCGCCTGCAGGGGAGAACCTCCTGGATTTTCTCGAGTTGTGGCAGGTGCTCTCGAGTTACGACGAAGACCTCAGGGACCCGCTCTGGTGACCTCAGGAAAGGCCAGTCCCCATGCGAGGTACTAGGGGCCTCTCAGGATTCCTCTCCCGTCGATGCCGGGGCCTAAGACCTTGTGTGGAGTCGGGACCGGAACCTGAGGATTCCTCTCCAGTGCTGACATGGATCTTGGCGTACTTCTGGAGTCTCCCAAGCTTGCGTCAGTCCTCGACTCGAGTGGGGTCATGCACGTGCGCTTTCCTCCAGAGCGGTAGCAGCAGTGTCACGCTTCCCTTCGCGTGGATCAAGGGATCAGGGGCTTTCCCTCGAGGCTTTCCCATGAGGCTTTCCCACGAGGCTTTCTCACAGGGCTGTCCCACGTGCCACCGTGGTGTGAGTCGATCCTCGGCTTGAAAGTCAAGGCAATGCAGGGAAAACAGGTTTCCCTGGAATGGACTGAGAAATCTGGGGGACTCTGGGAATGGTGGCACGACCCTGGAGTTCCTCTCGCCTATCCTGTGGAGAGCGCCTCCTACTTGAGATGCGACGGGAACGCCGGGAATTCTTTCCCGACCACGCAGGAGAAAGGATCCCTCCTCTCGAGCTAGGAGGCGGAAACAGGGGCTCCTCTGGATGTGGGCGGGACTCTCGTGCTTCCTCTCGAGTGGAGTCGGTATGTCGGGAGAGCTTCTTGAGTTGCAGCAAGGGTGTGAAGGACCCTTTGGAAGTTCCAGAGTTTAGGTTGTGATTAGCCTCGAGACGCCTAGCGGAAATGGGCCTCATCTCGCCTGGAGGGGAGAACCTCCTGGATTTTCTCGAGTTGCGGCAGGTGCTCTCGACTTACGACGGGAACCTCAGGGACCCGCTGCTGGTGGCGTCAGGAAAGGCCAGTCCCCATGCGAGTTGCTCGAGGCCCTCTCGGGATTCCTCTCCCGTCGATGCAGGGGCCTAAGATCTTGTGTGGAGTCGGTGCCGGAACCTGAGGATTCCTCTCCCAGTGCTGACATGGATCTTGGGTACTTCTGGAGTCTCCCAGGGAGTCAGTCCTCGTCTCGAGTGGGGGCCATGCACGTGCGCTTTCCTCCGAGCTGTAGCAGCAGTGTCACGCTTCCCTTCGCGTGGATCAAGGGATCTGTGGCTTTCCTCGAGGCTTTCCCATGAGGCTTTCCCACGAGGCTTTCCACAGGGCTGTCCCACGTGCCACCGTGGGTGTGAGTCGATCCTCGGCTTGAAAGTCAACACAGGATAAGGCGAGAGGAATCCAGGGTCGTGCCACCATTCCCAGAGTCCCCAGATGTTCTCAGTCCATTCCAGGGAAACCTGTTTTCCCTGCATTG
>NW_017211929.1:0-17172 GCF_001704415.2 Capra hircus
TGTCATGAAACATTTTTCTACCTTATCATATGTCCAGGCTTTGCAGTCCTTACCCGGAGCTTTCTTTTTGATGTTTCCCACATGAATTCAGAAAGAAAACTCCTATGTACTGGTGCAGTTATCCTGCGGTCAGCAATCTTCTCTCCCAAATTCTAGCTCCATCGAACCTCCTCCTTTCGGCATCTGTAGGACACCCACCAGCCAAACTGTCCTCTCTTTGGCAACTGTATTCCTTTGGCAAAACTTTACCAAACTCTTAGAAAGGACAGAACAGTCTGTAATGGCCTTTGTGGAATGTGAGTTGATTGTGGCAGGAGAAGACATATGAGCCATTGTGGGAATGAAAAATATTTGCACTGAGAATACTGTCTGTGTGCATGATAATAAATTGATGGTAAATTCTTATTGTGTGAGTTTTTATAGCAATCTACCAGCGTGGGCTTTTCTTAGATATAGAATTAATGTTTTCTTTCTCTTACTCCAGGCTCCTATTCACTCTCTCCTTCTCCCACCAAGGCCTTCCCACCCCCCTAACCAGGAGAGTAATAATAATTCCCAAAGCTAAATTTTCTACATATGTATCTACAGAGCATAACTATAATAAATGTTTTATGGGATGGTGGAGTCAGGGGACCCCCATAACTACCATCTCAATGTTCCCTGCTATTTCTGTCATTGAATATAAAGGATCTTCCTTTTCAATTGCCTGGTTCTTTCAGGGGATCCCCCTTCTCTTACCCCTGACAATTAGCCCTAAAACACACTATTATTTGGTTTTAAGCCTTAAGGTTGTAGCCTCTGTCCATTCCATTCTCTTCTACCCCTATTCTACTTCATCTCCTGGATGAGGGTTGCATAGCAGAATATGGACTTATCATGTGTCTTGAACACTTGCTGAAAGAGCAGTGATGGAGTCATCTGTACTACAAGACTCTAAGCTTTCATGAGGGACTGTGGCTTTCCTTGATCCATTCAACAAGGCTTTGATGAGCGCCTTCTAGAGGATGGAGACTATTTTAAGGCACTGGAGATACAGCGGTGGATACAGCAGTCTTCGCCTCTGGAGCTGACATTCTAGTATCATCCTACACAATCATTGCTTCTGTCCATAAAATGTCTGGGGTATCTGTGCCCTGCTGTATGACTTAACCTCATTGCCTGCATCTGCGTGCATGTCAGTACCTCTTATTCAGATGAGACTTGTCTCCTGCCTCTTCTTCCTATCCAGTTCACCCTACACATTATCAGGACTCAGTGTTTTGAAACACAGCTTTTTTTTTTTTTCCCCATACTTAAAAAAAAAAAAAAGAAATCCCTGAAAGACTTCTACACTCTCACTTCTATTGCCTACCAAATAAAGTTCTCGCCCCTTAGCCTGTCATTTCAAGTCCTCCATGGTCTGGCTCTAACCCACTTTTGGAATGTTATCCTCCAACTGTTCCCTTTTATGGATTCTATGTTCTCTGCTACACCTTCTCAACTTGGAAATCTCTGCCTGAAATATTCCTCACCAAGTCTGCCTGTGAAAAGTCTACTTACCCTTCATGGCCCAGGTTGCAAACTCTCCCCCGACTACAAGCTCTCTGTCTTGGTCTTAATTTGCACAGCATTTTATCCTTCTCCTTTGGCCTCTATCACTCTCTGCCTTGTATTGCAGGCAACAGTCTAACTTCCTAAACCCAAAGGTGAGATTCTTGGGAACAGGAAAGATACTTTACCCTGGGGGATTATTTCTCCCTCGAGGCTAGTCTGTGAATCTAGTCTGGTCTCCTACCAGGAGAGAGACATCTCAGCATGCTACCTGTGCTATTGGTCCTACACACCCCAATGTCTCTATTGGATTTGGGTGGACATGGAGTTAAGATTAGAGCTCATCACCAAAACTCATCACACAGCCTCTAAGGTAGCTAGATCCGTCTTAGTCTCCTCATGGGCAGAATCGGACGGGGCTGAGTTTGTCCTTTTGTCATTTCACAGAGGCATTCTTATCACCGCTCACACTATGATCCTCCACCGAGCCGACAGGCTGGAGGTCTGCCCCGCTTTCCCGGGGCCAGAAGTCACCGGGGAGCACTCATGGATTCGCAGCAAGCCTCAGGGACCATCGTGCAGATCGTCATCAATAACAAACACAAGCATGGACAAGGTAAGGGACAGGCTTCTTTGGTACCACACCCAGTTGGGGCCTCAGCAGCCCCAGCCTCTGGAGGGCTGGAGCTGGGAAAGGGCCCTTTATCCCGTGCATATCAGACATTCCCACATGGATCACTTACCATCCAGTCTACCATGCCAGCGTGGACAAGCAGCTCCAGGGGACTGTCAGTCCAAAGGCCATAGTTTATATTTCAGGCATATATGTCCTTACCTAAGGACAAAAGGTGAGAAAGCAGTGAATCTAATGCACCATCAAGCATTTTATCCCTTGCCCCTGGAGGTTGAAAGTCATTTGGGAAGTTTCACTGGGGCTTTAACAAGATGAAAGGTGGTTTGTTTTCCAGCCGGACACCCGATCTAAGGTACTCAGCTCTGAACACTTCTAAATTTTCTCATCCGAACCTTAGAAATAGCAATTCTTACCCCTCGTTGCCCCAGCTTCTCCTGGGACTCTTGTTGAAGGTACTTATTCCAGGCTCCATACACAGGGATTCTAATTCATAGGAGGAGATTATGCTTAGAAATGAGTAATCCAGTGAGAAATCCAGAAACCTCCTGGCTGAGCCACAGGCAGACTGATTAGGTTAGTACCACCGTGTAGCCCACTCGGATGACCAGCTGACTACAGCAGGTACCCACACGGCCCCATTCCCTCCTGCACATAGTTCTCCACCGAGACCCTGCACCACACCTCCCTACCCCACAAGTAGTGGGGTGGGTGGAGAAACTCAATCAAATAATTGACTGCTTCTTACTTTTCTAGGCATCCTGTCAACCAGCTCATCAGAGCACAAGCTCAGCTGGTTCCTTATTATGAAACCACAAACATGTTTTGTTTCCTTTAAAAGAAAAACAAATCAAAGGCAGTTCTCTGAATGGGTTAAAAGTAATAAATTATTAAACCGAATGATTGAATAACATGGGTGAAAAACAATCCGTTAAAAGAACTCCTACTATAAATCTCAACAAAGCTAGTCAGGCCAAAGCTAGTTGATCACATCTGTTACTAGTTAGATGTAAATTTCAGATTACAAATTTAAAAAAAATTAATTGCTTTTGAAACTAAGAGGCTTAAAAGAACATTCAAAATAAAACTCTTAATAAAAAATGGTGATGTATTAGCAGAATTGGAAATATTTACTATTGATCTGGGTTTGATTTGAAATTTATTATTTTGAAATTCCAAGGCATTCTGATATGAATTTACTAAAGGAGGAGTTTAGGTAAAGATGCAGTTTGATTTTCAATCTTAAATTGCCTTGAATAGACTCCATTTGCTCTGAAAGAATTTCAAAGTCTTAAAAAACAGGAGGGGAAATGGACTTTGAAAAATCCTAAATCCCATAATTTCCACAGACCTCTTCATTTTCAGGGCGAAGGCTCATCCCTTCATTTCTCCGTGTCCTACAAAAGCCCCAGCTGGTTTACATTTATTCGTTACCCCCATTAATTTGGACTCAGCCGTTCTCTCCTGACCTTTTCCTATTATAGTTCACTGGAGAGTCACTTGTGCTCACCTCCAACTCCCAACACCCCAGTTGGATGACTCAAAATCATCTTGAGAATTTGTTGGTGAGAAGGCTGCGTTTTACCCTAGAGAATCGATCTCACTGTATCACCCTTCAGAGTGTAGGCTCTCACCTAGTCTGGATGATTCCCCTAGTCCAGATGTTTAGGGGAGAGGTAACCTGGCTCTCCATCACTGTGGGTCCTGCCTGCCGTGCTTCTGTCCCTCCTGCTGACAGCATACTCCTCTGAGATACATCTCCTCCATCCCTTGCTAGACCCCAAGAGGAGAAACAATAAGACCCCATCATTCTTGAGTCCAGCCTAAGTTTTCCTGAAGCAGAATCTGCACCCACGTGATCACATTGTCCAGGAGGAAATGCCACTGTCTGGCGAGGAGAGAGAAGTGGGATGGACAGGAGAGAGAACAACACATCTGGTCCATCTTGTCCTGTGATTCCATCCTCACTTTATCTTTCTGTAATTCAGTTCCTCTCTGGTTTAGGGTCTTTGAAATCTTTACATAGATTGACCTGTTAGAGTGCCTAGTACTAGAGCAGCTCTTACAGAGGATAAGAAAAGGCAGCCAACATCGTCCATATTTCCTAATGTGACCCAGTGGACTTGAAGAGAAAGAAATAGCCCAGTGAGTCATCCTTCTGAGGCCATTGTCTTGCAGCCAAATCATTCAGTTCCTAGAAACGCCCCAACTGGGGCTCCTTCTCCCACCCTTGCCCCTCCTTAAGTGATAGGACCCACCCTAGAGATGTTTGTTGATTTCAGTGCCTACAGGTCTCCCCGGGTATGATGAGATGATGGGAATAATGAGAAACACACCCAGTCCCTGTCATGGCTGGAAATCTCCAGAATGTCTTGGCACTTTCCAAAAGGAGAGAACTCATTCTCAGACCTCCCTGTTTGCAGCATGGGCAGGTCTTACACCAGAGCCCAGCTCTGTGCCTTACCTTAGGAGTCAGATATGTTTTGGTTGGTTTGCACTGAAGGTTATTCCTCTGACCCTTTCCCTTCATAGGCCCCACGGCCTGCAGCCCAAATGCTTGTTCTTGCAAGCTCCACCCCCACCACCAAAAAAAACCCTGGAAGCTGGTGACTTCTCTTCCACTCAATAAATGTAAGACCACCAAAGGGTAGCTGGAGGGCAGGAAGTGATTCACTGTAGCCAAATCTCTACAGCCACTATGAAGAGATGGG
The DNA here is from genome assembly GCF_001704415.2 of Capra hircus. NCBI lineage: Eukaryota > Metazoa > Chordata > Mammalia > Artiodactyla > Bovidae > Capra > Capra hircus. The sequence goes on from NW_017211929.1 coordinate 4,873, forward strand.
ATATTACCAAAAAATTAGAGGCAAAAAAGGCTACCTTCCACCATTTACCCAGGAGGGGTGGGTCCTTTTCCTCTCAATCTTGTCTCAGCACTTTCTTTCCCATGTCAGAGAGTAAGCTAGCACTATTAATCTCCATACCCACCTGTGTTACTAGATCAGATTCTCATAGCATTTGACCTGAAGGGATTTGCTTCAGGATCTGGAAAAACTCAGCACTTTGAGAAGAGCAGTAGTGTTTGCTTCTAGCCCCCCTGGGCAACAAACCTTCCTGGGAGATTTTCATGCCTAGAAGCACATCCACCTGGGCCATCCCAATCCTCTATGGAACTGCAAGTCTGAATGCATCATTCTAGCCGAGGTTCCTTATCAGACACCCAGGACACACAGAACTCTGCTTTCATACATCCATTCATTCCTCCATTTAGAAGATATTTATTGATGGCCTACTGTGTGTCAAGCCCTTGTGGGCATCCAGAGGCCTGTTGAAGATCTGGAATAATTGCTGACAGTGGAACAAGGCCCACGCTCTTTTTGGTTATAGAAGCTGCTCTGTGAACCTATCTCTATGGCCACGACAAGAATGAAGGATGCTTGATGTCTTAAGGGGTTCAGGGCTTGGGCTCTGAGGACAGGGGCCCATTTCAGCTCCCTAGCCTTTAATTTCCAGTCCTGCATTCTCTTCCAGTGTGTGTTTCCAATGGAAAGACCTATTCCCATGGCGAGTCCTGGCACCCAAACCTCCGGGCATTTGGCATTGTGGAGTGTGTGCTGTGCACTTGTAATGTCACCAAGCAAGAGTGCAAGAAAATCCACTGCCCCAATCGATACCCCTGCAAGTATCCTCAAAAAATAGACGGAAAGTGCTGCAAGGTGTGTCCAGGTAAAAAGGCAAAAGGTGCGTTGGTTGGAAGCCCTGCCTTCGGTTGACCAAGATTCCTCACATAGTCATCCTCAATGTTCTTTGAGCATCAGAAACCTGCCATGTAATTGTAACCGTAATAGTTCTACCAATAGCTAAAAAGGAGCTACATCTGCTCCCCTTTTGAAGGGCTGATAAGATGGTTGCTTGGAAGACACTGACTTACCAGAAATTGGCTAGGGATTTGCTTGTGTCTACCACACCTCTGAACCCATGTAGCCATAAGGACTGAACTTAAACCTTGCTTTTCTAAATCCTAGAGAAGTTAGGTTGTTGTGATTATTAGGAAGGACAATAGCCTCCTTCGTTAATATCACCATTTAACTTGTCAAAGCACAATTACCTCCATTTTCTCTTGCAGACAGGACTAGAAATGGGTGAGGTACAGTGGAAGGAGAGTGGGTTCCGGCCCTAAGCTGCGGTGTGACTTTGGAAATGTGCCGGATCAGTTGATATCCAAGCTTCCTTCCAATACTAAAATCCTATGATATTATCATTTCCCTATTAAAGAAAAGAAAATTAAGGTGTATAAAGTGAAGTGACTTGCCCAGAGTCACAGAAATAGATAATAAAACCAAGGCTTGGAACCCAGGTCGCTTCCAGCCCATTGTTTTTTCCAGGCCAGTAGAAGATGTGAAGTGTTTGTTTGTTTGTTTGTTTTAGTAAAAGCAATCTATTAGTTAAATGGTGGTTTTGACACATGAGCTAGAGAAAAACACAGTCCATACTATTGGGGTTGACAGAGTACTGGATTGGTAGTCAAGCATTCTGGCCCTGGCTCTGCCACTGCTTTCCTATGTGACCTATAATGAGTCACTTCACCTCTCTGAGCCTCAGTTTTTTTCTCTATAAAATGAGAGAGTTAGAACAGATTTCTTATGGCTTTTCCAGCTCTAACCTTCTAAGACTGAATGAATTAGTCACTTCCAGGCACATGAATTTATCATTTCTTATGTTTACCTGCAAAGCATTATTGTAAACATAGATTCAAAAAAAAAAAAGAACAAATGTTTTAAAATGTAGGCAAAGAGTTAAATCATTTATTCAATTTAGGCAATTCCTCATGAGTAGCAGGTAAACACGAACTTAGTCAATGTATATATGTATTTTGAGTATCTTCATGTAGGCCAATGGTTCCCAAACTTCTCTGCACATTGGAATCCCCCAGAGAGCTTCTAAAAATACCTATGTCTCATCCCCAGCTATTATGATTTAAGTCATTTGAGGTGTAGCCTGGGGTTTGGAATTTTAGAAGACCCCCCAGGCCTTCTTGTCTGTAATTTGCAGACAACTTTGGGAACCACTGCTGGAGGCTCAGGTTGGTTTATGGTCTTGCTAATCAAAGTATGGTTTCTGGACCAGCAGTGCCTGGGAGCTAGTTAGAAAGGCAGATTCTCAAGTCCCACCCCAGACCAACTGCATTTTAACAAGGTTGCCCAGGTGATTCCAATGCACATTAAAGTTTGAGAAGCACTGATTTATAGCACAAAACAGAATCTTTCTTAATGTAAAAACCTTCATCTTCCAAAGTAAACAGGGGGCAACATGTGGGTAGGAAGGCCAGGAGCTATCTGATATGAAGTGGAGGATTGGAGCATTAAGGTTGATGATGAGAGATACTTAGTAGGGACAGGGAGAGAGCACATTCTATGGATATGAACATGGCGGCCACCCAGCCACGATGACCTTATAACTTCCAAGTTTACAATCTCACTGGAAACCCCAAGCCTTTTAGTGTCACTTAGAAGTAGGTCCACCAATACAGTGTTCTCTCCTGTCAAGGGTCTAACACCTAGAATCGTAAAAGTAATAGAACAAGATAATTTCAGACACAAATTAATATTTACCTAGACTACGCAGGTAAGTTAAACCCTCCTGCTATATAATATTCCAATTTGAATCTCACACCTTCAAACCAAATCCCATTTCTTTGTATGATTAGGATTGGATAGGTGTAGGTGATTCAAATAAGAGGGAAGGACACAGAACAAGTGCTGCCTTTCAGACTAGTGGCATTTATTCAAATCTTTATGCTTATCTTTTTCTAAAAAATTATTTATTTTAATTGGAGGCTAATTACTTTACAGTATTGTGGTGGTTTTTGCCATACATCAACATGAATCAGCCATGGCTGTACATGTGTCCCACCTTACACTCTTTGGCTAAGCAGTGCTACTAGAAATCCAAAGAAAGTGATCAGAGACATACAGATATATTCAAACAAGGATTTTTACTACAGTGCTGTTTACCATAGTGAAATGTTAGAGACAACCTGAAAGTCCACCAGTATGGAAATGGTTAAATAAATTGCAGTACATCTGCACTGTGGTGTATTATACAGCCATTAAAAATCACCATAGAACAAGATTTAATGGCACAGAAATATGCTTGCAATACATCTATTAAGTAAAAAGAACAAGCTACAAAAGAATATGTAGTTATGATCCCACTACTTGTGTTTATGAATAGCATTGATAATATGCTTAGACCAAAAAAAAACAAAAACTGGAAGGACATATGGCAGAATGTAACAGTGGCCATCTTAGGGTGACTGGATGATGGGCAATTCTTATTTTCTTCTTTTTGTTTATCTGCATTTTCTAAATTTTCAGCAGTAAATGTGTATGACTCTTATAACTAGAAAAATAAAGGCTTTTATTTTTTAAAACTGCTCTCAGAATCCCAATTGGCAATATCTTTAAAGAGTCTCATTGACTAAACCTGTTTCTCTGGAAGAGTGGCTTTTCCCACTTTCCCGCACTGCTCAGACATGTACAGATGGCAGACTTACTGGGCAACATGGAGGAGAGAGTGTCTTGTCCCATTCAGTCACCTGCCCTCAGTAGGCCACACACAGGTGTCTGTGAATTGTAAGTTTCCTCTGATAGTCATGTTTCCCTCCAAGAGTCACTAGCCATGGAGGTGACTTCAGAGCCTCAGGGAGCATGCACTTGTTCATGCAGCATGCAATCTGGAAACACATATTCTGTGCCTACTGTGTGCAAGACATGGTTCCAGGCACTGAGAATAGGGAGATAAAGCAGACAGATGCAGGCTACTTGCCAGCAATGCTCCTTACATCCTGGCAGGAGAAGAAAGACAATGAACACAGAACAATAAGGTAATTTTCTGTGGTGCTGAGCACTGAGAAGAAAAAAAAAAAAAACACAGAGATCAGGTGAATGGAACAGGCAGGGTGAAGCATTTTCAAAAGACTGGTAAGGGTCAGCTTCTATGAAGAATGATGTTGAGGAGAGTCCTGAATGATGTGAAGGGGTGAAAAGGTGAAGTCATGACATCCTCAGCCTCTTAGACAATGACACAGAACACAGAAGAAAAGGAATAAAGGAGTGAGCAGGGAAGATATTGACAGAAGAAAGAAGAGTAAATTCAGTTATTCATGCTGAGAACAGAAAAGAGAGAAAATTTGCAAATGATTCAGTCAAAAATTTTCTTAGAACAAACGATTGCAGGGCCCTCCAGTAACAAAGCAAGGCCAAAATGTAGGATGTGAGTTTCACCTCTCTCTTGTCTTTGTTCTGGTGGAGGCTGGCCTTGCTTTATATATCAGTGGCCATCTTCGGAGTTGTGTTGGACTTCTACTGCCTGAAGTTTCCCCAACTCACTCTCAACCCCACCATACTACCCCAATACCCAGAATTCCTATAATGACACATTCCTTTTGGGTTACAGCAGGAAAAGGTTAAGACTTCAAGCTTGTTTCTCGGGCTGGGATAATACTGATACATCTCCTGTGTCAGTCATCCCCACTTCCGTAAGGAATGGTTTTTCGGTTTCCTAGTTCTGGAGAGCTCAGGACATGAACATTCTCTTGGAAAGTGGTAATGGCCAGAAATGACTTCAGGCATGTCATGCTTCCCTGGAAGGAAATGAAAGTAGGTGAACACGCAGTGATCAGGAAGCACCTTGAAGTGAAGGGTGTGGAATGAAGAGGTTGCCGAGGAGGTAGTTCAAAAGACACACTCTGTTTATTTACTCTTAATATTTTCACGTGCCAGCCTGGATGAGTCACTAATGGATTTTGTTGTTTGTCGATCCCTTGTAGTGAATAAATTAAGCTCTTGGAGGAGAGGGGTTGTGGGACAGGCTGACTTTTTAGGACACTGGGAGAAATTTTTAGCATATTATAGGCACTTGCAGTCCCTTCATGGATTTCTTATGGCAGTTATAGCTATAGCTGGTGAGCAGGATTTAACACATGAACCAGACTCTCATTCTAAAGCTGGTAATTAATACACAGAGGTTCCTGTATACTCCGTGACCTCTTCCCCCCTCCACTCATTTGGAAAGTGCTAGCACACATCCCTTAATTACCTAGCATTTCACCAAAAAAGACCAGCCCACCAAGTAATTAAATTACTGAAAAGAAAGACAAAAGGGGAAAGTAAGCTTGACTCTAGGATAATCTGCAAATTGTGTAATACAACCTGAAATCACCCAGAGAAGACTAGGATTTTGTCCTTCTAGTGCCTAATGGTGGTGGGAATGGGAGAGGTAATCAGGTCAGCAGGAGACATGCAATAGCAATTTGAATACAAACTCTAGTCCAGATGCGTGTGACTGGGTAAGAGTGAATCCCCCTAATTAAAGTCACGGGTCCAAAGCACTCAACACCCAATGCTTTCATCAGATATTCTTACAGATGGCTTCTGCACATATTCAAAATCTGTCAGGGTGTCCTCGGCTTTTCTTTGTTGTTCCTGATTTGAGCATTATGCTTTAAATACATAGCTGAAGAGGGTGTTCATTACAAGGCCAGTAAGAACTTAACTCACTGATAACCAAGCAAGGGCAACTTCTTTTGGTAGGGGGCTGAGGAAAGAGGAGCGTAGAGCAGGAGGAATAAGGGGGCTGGTATCCCTATGCCTGGAAGTTGAAATCCAACAATTTAGTGTATACTTTAAATGATCCATAGTTGAGGGATTTGACCAACTTTTCTGTGTCTTCCAACCATTCGTTTGGCACAGTGTACATATGACTAATCTGACATCTAGGTTTTGGCACTGGTGTTGATCTGGTATTAGCATTCCCCTTGAAAACAAATCAAAGAGTGTTCAGAAATGTCAGCCCAATTTGGATAGATCCTTTGGGCAAGTATATGCACATAAATGAGTGTCATAAATGTTTTCTAAGTATACCTAAATGACGTTAGGGAAGTTAACTGAGGCCTTCCATCAGCCCATTCCTTGGGTCTCTGTTGGCAACACTGAGCTAGGCCAACCATGATCCTGACCCAGCATGGAAAATCCTCTGTTCCCTTAAGTGCCCAGCACCTTTGTATCTGGTCACATTCTTCCTCTTTGTGAAGCTCCACTTTTCAAGTGATGGTGGATCCATTGTGGGTTTGGGGCCAGTGTTCTGTCATCACATAGACTTAAAGGTCATGTGCTCTTTTGTGATCTGGTGACTGTTACAGCGGCAGTGAAATGTTGGTGGAATTTCTATCTCTGTAGGAATGTCCTTGTAGATTGTCCACTTTTGATGCTTGTGCAGCGCTGTGAATGCTGAGGCTACATAAATGCAGAGGTTTGCTTTGACTTTTGGAAAACCATGACAAATCTCTACTCACTTCCTGATTCCAGAAGAACTTCCAGGCCAAAGCTTTGACAGCAAAGGCTACTTTTGTGGAGAAGAAACAATGCCTGTATATGAGTCTGTATTCATGGAGGATGGGGAGACCACCAGAAAAATAGCACTGGAGACAGAGAGACCGCCTCAGGTAGAGGTCCATGTTTGGACCATTCGAAAAGGTGAGCCAGACGACATTAATCTCTTGTTATTATTATTTTTTTTTGTAAGGGGGACACAGGGAAGGAAGGGAAGAGTCATCGTTTTTCTTCAGCCTGTTCCCCTGTTTCAGTCAGAAGATTTCCCATTTGCTTAGAAATGAACACATGACTCATGCAGTTGCTATTGTGCCCTTTAACTGTGACCTGGGCTAAAAAGTAAGTATTGACCATAGGGTCTGTTGTCTTTCTCACACAACCAAGGCTGGAGGAGTGGTTCTTAACCCTGGCTGCACATCAGACTCATCTGGGAAGGTTTTTATATACCAAATGCCTGATCCTACCCACAGAGAGTCTGACTGTCCAGGAATGGGGCTTGGGCTTAAGGGTTTGTTCAGAAAGCTCCACAGGTGATTCTGGTGTACAGCCGGGATTGTAAACTTCCCAAATGTAATCTACTGTTGTTTCCAAGATGAAGCTCAACAAACATGAAAATGCATTCATTCAGTGCCAAGCAGAGTCTTGAATCATACTGAGACCTCTTGCCTCAAGAAAATTATAGTCTCACTAGAGGGACAATCCAGGCATGAGGTCCCATTCCTTTCCTGATTACTCCCATTAACTACCCAAGCAAGCTACATTCTGTTCATTGTGAACCTACATCTATTCAATTCATCCCATAGCTAAAAGACTAAGGCTGATCTAGTCTGGTCAAGTTTTCAAGGAATCCAAGTGTAGAGGTGACATTTCAATTTGGAAACAGTACACATCCTTTTGCAACTGGATCCCACCTGAGGCTCGAGAGTGCTCAAACTCAAGTAAGTTTTGGCATCACTCAAGGTGCTAGGGTGAGACACAGCTACCTTGCCCCATCCAAGATATTTGAGTGCAGTCAGCCAAGGGGAGTATCTAAACACTTGTGTTTCTAACAAATAGTCGGATGATGCTGCTACAGGCAGTACTTGGACCCATCTTTTGAGGAACAACCGCACTAGTATTTGTGGACCTTTTTTTGTCTCCTTTCTTTCTCAAAAGAACAGGAACTTCTCTGTACCCCTTTAAAAACATGCTAGAACACACATATAAGGCTCAGCACTGTTTATTTTTGCTTTTGACCTAGGCATGTTGGTTTGCCATCTCTTAACTCCTTAGCTCCTTAGTCACCAGGACTAAGCACTGTTCTGTTGGCTTCCCTACTGGCATTGCCCCACAGAGGGGTGTGGATGCTTTTCAACTGGTTACTATCACCTCTAAAGAGCCTGTTGTACACAACACTGGGTCACCAAAGATCTGTGCATGCTGGACAGAGGAAAACCCAGGTTCCATGTCCGCTGCTCCCTGTAGACCTCTGGAGGATTTAAGTGGGCTGGTAACATTGCTCCTAAACTGCAAGGCAGTTTTCTATTGTTCACATATTATTCTGATGAAAGCTATTTGGGCAAGGTTGAGACTGGGAGCCCGGTTATTTTCACTCTGCCCATTTTTATAAGGGAAAGCAAAAGGAGCTATGATTGTTTCCCAAAGGAAAATATGCTTTCTGGGGAGTTTAGGAAGTGGGATGGCTTCTCCATTTACACAAATGACCCATGTGCAAAGCCCGCTTCAAGTTCTCACTGCTGAGCCAGGGGAGCAGCCCCAGTGGCTTGGCAGGGGCATAACCAACTCAGATGGGGGGCAAGGGCAAAATGTCTAATACTGCCTTTGGCTACGGAAACTCCAACCAGCACCCATGCTTGATTCCCCGTGGCTTTCCCCAGGAATGGGTCCCATGGTCAGCAGCTCTGTCTCCCTTATCTCCATCCTCTGGAGAACCAGGCGGAAGGTCAGTGAGCCAAGAAAACAACAGCAGTCAATTATAACCCTCGAGTCAACCAAGTTCCTGGTTAAGCACATTACACAGCCCAGCTTGAGACTCCTAAGCCCCAGGAATGAGATGATATGCTTAGCTCAAGCAGAAAACAGCGTTGCTGGTTCCAGACAGCACCTGACCACCTGCCTGATTTTTTGCTTGGCCCCAGGCATCCTCCAGCACTTCCATATTGAGAAGATCTCTAAAAGGATGTTTGAGGAACTCCATCACTTCAAGCTGGTGACCAGGACAACGCTGAGTAAGTGACAACTGTCTTCTCTCCTCCTTGGAAAACACATCTAGTTTTCCACATCTTGTCTCCCCAACTGAAGTACCGGCTGTGTTCTCACCTAACAGGAGCAATGCTCCTCATCAATTTTAGAGAGACTATTCTCTCTCTCTCCTCTGGGTGATGAAACCCAGAGTCTTAAGAGGTTCCGAGGTCTGGTCTACCCAGATGTGGAGATCTCACATCTGGAAAGCTATGACCTCACTGGTGGGGCTGAGAGAGACAGAGAGAAGATGACTGCATATCAATTCTTGGATTGTCTCAAAGTTCTGTTTGACTCCTTGGAACTGCCCTGGGTAGTCATGTTTCTTTAAAAGCACTCAAGCCTACTAGCAACTCTCCCTAGGCTTTCTAGGCTAGGTGGAGCCTGGGACTAGATCCTGCTAGGCACCGAGGGAGGGAGTGAGGTGGGGGGAGGGGGTGAGAGGACTTCTAAGGAATAAAAGGCACAGAATTTCTATCCACTGGGAATTCTAATGGGTGAGACAGAACATGAAAGTGTGTTCATTATGAATTAATATATTTCTGAAGAGTTAAATACCTAAGTCTTCAGGGAAATCTGTGAAAAACAATGAGATGAGAGCCACGTGGGCTTAGTCGGGGAGGAGGTGGGTTTTGAAAGAGAAGGGTGTGATTGGGCAACAGGTCAGGAAATCAGTCCAAGGAGAGGGTACATCGTAAGAGAAGACTCAGACAGGAGCAAACAAGAAATGTGGGTGTGGGTGACAAAGAATCACAAAGGCCACATAGGTTGCACAGAAAGGTGAGACAAGTTGGAGGCAGAAAGTAGAGGGCCTGGAAGAAGCCAGTGAGAAGTTGAGATAGCAGGCAAGGAGCATGGGTAGTTGCTGCAAACTTATACACAGTGTATCAAGTGTATGAAGATGGTGCCTTGGAAAGATGTTTCTTGCCTCTCAGATGCATTTATTAAGCATGTATGACTTTGAGAAGCCATATTCTAAAGAAGCCAGTTGTTGTTCCATCGCTCAGTCACATCCGACTCTTCATGAACCCATTGACTGCAGGACGTCAGGCTTCCCTGTCTTTCCTTGCTTAGATTCATGGCCATTGAGTCAGTGATGCCACCCAACCATCTCATCCTCTGTTTCCCCCTTCTCCTGCCCTCAGTCTTTCCCAGCATCAGGGTCTTTTCCAGTGAGTCAGCTCTTCACAGCAGGTGGCCACAGGATTGGAGCGTCAGCTTCAGCATCAGTCCTTTCAATAAATATTCAGGATTGATTTCCTTTAGGATTGACTGGTTTTATCTCCTTAGAGTCCAAGGGACTGTCAAGAGTCTTTTCCAGCACCACAGTTCAAACGCATTAATTCTTTGGTGCTCAGCCTTCTTTATGGTCCAACTCTCACATCCATACATGACTACTGGAAAAACCATAGCTTTGACTAGATGGATCTTTGTTGGCAAATTGATATATGCCACAACTAAGAAGTTGTACTTGATCTCCAGACAAGAGAACTCCAGTGGGGGTTTTTAAGCAAGTGAATGATGCATTCAAATCTGGATTTTAGAAAGTGGTACTTGCTATATGGGGTGGAAAGTGGGTTTCTAGTGAGAGAGCTGGTGATCATCTGTAGGAAGCTGTTAGGCTGTATTAAGTCAGTTAGACAGAGGAGGAGGTGTCCCTGTGAGGGGCGGAAGTTACACCATCAAGATCAGGAGCAAAGAGAGAAATGAGTTTAAAATGACTCCAAATTAGCAACTTTATAGATTGAGTGAAGAGTAATACTATTCACCAGAAGGAAACTGGAGAATGAGAATTGGAGAAAAAAATGAGTTTTATTTGGAACATGTTTGAAGTCCATCTGAGCAGAGTTATCCAGTAGGCAGCTGGACATAAGATTGGTAAGGTTAAGTGTTTATTCTGCAGGAGATGAGTAGACAACTAACTGGATGGTAGGAGAATTCAAACGGAGTTGGAAGTTCCTATGAGTAGGGAATAAAAGAGGCAGAATCTAGGATCCCACGATCAATAATGTGACTTTTGAAATTACCAATTAATTTCAGAGAACATATTTTTGTTCATACTGTGAGCCAGGCATTGTGCTAGGCACTGGGCACTTGGAAGATGATTTAAGCAAACTCTTCCCATCACAGTTAGCATTGGGGGTGCATAATGGAGGTAGATGATGTGTTCCTCTGTGTGCAGCTGAAGGCAGTGAGTGATGAGATGATCCTGCAGAGTCACCTAGGGACAGAGAAGTGCAAGCCTGACCCTGTGTATAATGTGCCTGTCAGATCCTGGTGCACTGCAGGGCTTCGGTGGAAGCTGCTTTCTTACATGACCCATCTCCCCTTTCCCATCAAATCTAAGAGACTAGAGAGAAGTGAAGAATCCAAGTGAGAGAGGAGCAGCAAGATGGGAGGCTGTAAGGAAGGGGGGACATGATCTCCTCTGGTGAGAGAAAGAAAAGAGGTTCAATGTCAGTTCTGAATTAAGATGAGCTTGCTGACCTTGGACAAGAGGTTTTCCAAGTGGCAACCTTATGGGGATGAAAGGAAGACTGAAGAGGGTATGCAGGTGGGCATTTTGTTAGGAAGCCTATTTGCCAGAGCAGGATGATAGCAGGGGAAGGAAAATCATGCCACGGAGGGACCAGGAAAGTTAGAAAAGGGGATGGTTCAGAGACATCCGGTGGTTTCCAGCGCTCAGCACAGGTACACGCTCAAAACTGCTTGCTCAGTTTAGCATGGCTGGAGGGAGAATAGAGAAGTTGGTAGGGACACATTGGAAATGTGGACAGTTCTGGGGGAGGGGGAGAAAACGGGGACTGGAAGGGGACCGGAATAAAGATGACAGGAAACGGAAGGGATGCAGTTGTGTTCCACTCAGAGCAGAGAGGGGTCCCCTGGTGGATGTGATACTGGAACTCTCAGCATGTGGGCATAAGACAAAGCAGAGGGGAGAGTTGTTGTTTGTTGTTGTTGTTGTTTTTTAATATACTAATCAAGTTTAATGACAAGTCAATTAAAAAAAGATTGACTCAGTCTAAAATATATCAATAGACAAAGCAAGCACTATTTTACCAGTTCTTTGTGAAGAGCCTTCAAGTTTTTATGTTCTCATTCTTAGCATTTAGTATACATTTAAATATATCTAGAATGCTTTTATTTTAATTTAATATATTTTTTACTTGGAGGAAAATTGCTTTACAATGTTGTGAATGGTTTCTGCCATACAACAATGCAAATCAGTCATAATTATACATAAGTCTCCTCCCTCTTTAGCCTCCCTCCCTTCCCCCTCTCCCACCCCCCTAGGTCATCACAGAGCACCAGGATGGGCTCCCTGCGTTATACAGCGACTTCTCACCAGCTATGTATTTTTATACATCATAGTGTATATATGTCGATGCTACTTTCTCCATTTATCCCACTCTCTCCTGTTACTGTGTCCACAAGTCTGTTCCGTCTGCATCTCCATTCCTTCCTTGCAAATAGGTTCATTAGTACCATCTTCTATATTATATATATATATAT
>NW_017211930.1:0-26890 GCF_001704415.2 Capra hircus
TTTCCCGACACAAGGATCCTCCCTCCTCTCGAGCTAGGAGGCGAAACGGGGCTCCTCTGGATGTGGGCGGGACTCTCGAGCTTCCTCTCAGTGAGACGGTATGTGGGGAACTTCTTGAGTTGCAACAAGTGGGTGATGTACCCTTTGGAAGTTCCAGAGGTTAGGTGTGATTAGCCTCGAGAGGCCTCATTGGAAATGGGCCTCATCTCGCCTGGAGGGGAGAACCTTCTGGATTTTCTCGAGTTGCACCAGTTTCTCTCCACTTACGACGGGGACCTCAGGGACATGCTCTGGTGGCCTCAGGAAAGGCCATTCCCCGAGCGAGTTGCTCGGGGCCTCTCGGGTTTCCTCTCCTGTCGATGCCGGGGCCTAAGAGTCGGTGCCGGAACCTGAGGATTCCTCTCCAGTCCTGACATGGATCTTGGGGTACGTCCTGAGTCTCCCCTGGGGAGTCAGTCCTCGTCTCGAGTGGGGGCATGCACGTGCGCTTTCCTCCCCAGCTATAGCAGCAGTGTCAGGCTTCCCTTCGCGTGGATCAAGGGATCTGTGGCTTTCCCTCGAGGCTTTCCCACGAGGCTTTCCCTCGAGTCTTTCCCACAAGGCTGTCCCACGTGCCACCGTGGTGAGAGTCGATCCTCGGCTTGAAAGTCGAGGCAGTGCAGGGAAAAAAGGTTTCACTGAATTGGACTGAGACATCTGAGGGACTCTGGGAATGGTGGCACGACCCTGGAGTTCCTCTCGCCTTTCCTGTGGAGAGCGCCTCTTCTTGAGATGCGACGGAAACGTCGGGAATTCTTTCCCGAACACGAAGGGAAAGGATCCCCTCTCGAGCTAGGAGGCGGAAACGGGGCTCCTCTGATGTGGGCCGGACTCTCGTGCTTCCTTTCGAGTGGAGACGGGTATGTCGGGGAACTTCTTGAGTTGCAGCAAGGGTGTGAAGGACCCTTTGGAAATTCCAGATGTTCGGTGTGATTAGCCTCGAGACGCCTCACCGGAAATGGGCTCATCTCGCCTGGAAGGAGAACCTCCTGATTTTCTCGAGTTGCGGCAGGTGCTCTCGACTTACGACGGGACCTCTGGACCCGCTCTGGTGGCCTCAGGAAAGGCCAGTCCCCATGCTAGTTGCATGGGGGCCTCTCGGGATTCCTCTCCCGTCGATGCTGGGGCCTAAGACCTTGGTGGTAGAGTCGGTGCAGGAACCGGAGGATTCCACTCCAGTGCTGACATGGTTCTGGGGTACTTTTGGAGTCTCCCTAAGGGAGTCAGTCCTCGTCTCGAGTTGGGCATGCACGTGCGCTTTCCTCCTGAGCTGTAGCTGTAGTGTCACGCTTCCTTCGCGTGGATGAAGGAATCTGTGGCTTTCCCCCGAGTCTTTCCCACGAGGGCTTTCCCACGAGGCTTTCCCAAATGGCTGTCCAACGTGCCACCGTGGTGTGAGTCATTCCTCGCTTGAAAGTCCGAGGCAGTGCAAGGAAAAACACGTTTCCCTGGAGTGGACTGAGACATCTGGGGGACTCTGGGAATCGTGGCACGACCCTGGAGTTCCTCTCGCCTTTCCTGTAGAGAGCGCCCCCTCTTGAGCTGCGATGGGAAGGCCAGGAATTTCTTTCCTTAACACGCAGGGAAAGGAACCCTCCTCTCGAGCTAGGAGGCGGAAACGGGGCTCCTCTGGATGTGGGCGGGACTCTCGTGCTTCCTCTCGAGTCGAGACGGGTATGTCGGGGAACTTCTTGAGTTGCAGCAAGGGTGTGAAGGACCCTTTGTAAGTTCCAGACGTTAGGTGTGATTAGCCTCGAGATGCCTCAGCGGAAATGGGCCTCATCTCGCCTGGAGGGGAGAACCTCCTGGATTTTCTCGAGTTGCGGCAGGTGCTCTCGACTTACGACGGGGACCTCACGGACCCGCTCTGGTGGCCTCAGGAAAGGCCAGTCCCCAAGCGAGTTGTTCGGGGGCCTCTCGGGATTCCTCTCCCGTCGATGCCGGGGCCTAAGACCTTGTGTGGAGTAGGTGCCGGAACCTGAGGATTCCTCTCCAGTGCTGACATGGATCTTGGGGTACGTCTGGAGTCGCCCCAGAGGAGTCAGTCCTCGTCTCGAGTGGGGGCATGCACGGGCGCTTTCCTCCCGAGATGTAGCAGCAGTGTCATGCTTCCCTTCGCGTGGATCAAGGGATCTGCAACTTTCCCTCGAGGCTTTCCCACGAGGCTTTCCCTCGAGGCTTTCCCACAGGGCTGTCCCACGTGCCACCGTGGTGTGAGTCGATCCTCGTCTTGAAAGTGGAGGCAGTGTAGGGAATACAGGTTTCCCTGGAATGGACTGAGACATCTGGGGGACTCTGGGAATGGTGGCACGACCCTGGAGTTCCTCTCGCCTTTCCTTTGGAGAGCGCCTCCCCTTGAGATGCGACGGAAATGCCGGGAATTCTTTCCTGACCACGCAGGGAAAGGATCCCTCCCCTCGAGCTAGGAGGCGGAAACGGGGCTCCTCTGGATGTGGGCGGGACTCTCGTGCTTCTTTCGAGTGGAGTCGGGTATGTCGGGGAACTTCTTGAGTTGCAGCAAGGGTGTGAAGGACCCTTTGGAAGTTCCAGAGGTTAGGTGTGATTAGCCTCGAGATGCCTCAGCGGAAATGGGCCTCATCTCGCCTGGAGGGGAGAACCTCCTGGATTTTCTCGAGTTGTGGCAGGTGCTCTCGACTTACGACGGGGACCTCAGGGACCCGCTCTGGTGGCCTCAGGAAAGGCCAGTCCGCATGCGAGTTGCTCGGGGCCTCTCGGGATTCCTCTCCCGTCGATGCCGGGGCCTAAGACTGCCGGGAGCCAGTGTGAGGTAGCCCGCCCGTGACAAGGTTATGAGGAAGGAAGCTGACATACGCAAGGCGTGCTCAGACTTCAGGGATCCCTCTTGAAATTTTTAAGCACGTACCCCTACAAAAATCTGCCGGTTTTTGTGCTCTGCTTTTTCACTCTTCTGACCTTTTCTGGAAAAAGTCAATTCAGGCCGTTAGTCTTCTGCATTTGAAAGAGTGTTTCAATCCAAAAACCCTCTGATTTCTTTCTAGCCTGCCTGTAGGACTCGTACAGCTGCGCTTGTGATTGTTTGAGGCCTCCTGACCGCAGGAGGCACAGGAAGCTTAAAACATCCTAGGAATGCAGGAGCTTCCGAGGAGTCAAAATCTTTAGAATAGGACTGATTAAAAGTTTCATTTTTGGGGTCAATGCTTGCTGCCAAATTTTCATATCCTTTATTTTTAGATATAGTTGGTATATAGAAAAACAAGTAGTAGACCTGGTATTAGCAACATTAGATCTTTGAGTTAAGTACCTTCTCTGTTATAACCCACTGCACCTTTGTTCTATAGAGATGTAACTTTAATGCTTTAAGGAGATGCAGATTAAAGAAAAACACTTCAGGGGAAACAAAATTAACATTCATTAAGGAAGAGAGCCAAAAAGTGTTAACAAGCCTCTTGGCCAGAAGATAATGTAAATCACCTGAGACCTTTTGTATACAAAATGATATACAGAAAGAATCTGGGTTGCGAACACTATATAATTTTGTGTTATCCATTGATCTCCATGTTTTATCAAAAGTATAAAAGGCCTTCTGAACAATAAAGGAGGAGGCCAGGGGCCGGGGGCCAGATTCTCGGACCAGCTTCTCGAACTAGTCTCTCAGCCTGGTTTCTTGGGACTCTGGCTCCCCCCGTGTCTTTCTCTCTCTTTCTTCTTCTCTAACTTTCCTTCTCTCTGCTCTTTACTATAACTTCAGGATGAATCTCCACCTGGAGTGCGGAGTCTCGCCAGGTCTACTTACTTGCCCTGGCTGTTAAGACCCGCACGAAAGGGAGCTTAAGGCGAGGCACCCTTAGATATTCAAGCGGGCGCCGGTGGCCAACGTAGGAGGTGCAAATTCCTTGTCTGGAATTTTATTGACCGTCCGAGTAAACCAAGCTATTCAGCCTTCTTCCTCCACTTAATCTTCTTACTACACTATAGTTTCCTAATCTAATCTTACATTAATAAATAAACAAGTCTTTCCACGCCAACGCCGTCCACCCTTCGAATTCCCTGGATCCACCGGGGCTGGACCCCGGCATCAGACCTTGTGTAGAGTCGGTGCCGGAACCTGAGGATTCCTCTCCAGTGCTGACATGGATCTTGGCGTACTTCTGGAGTCTCCCCAGGGGAGTCAGTCCTCGTCTCGAGTGGGGGCATGCACGTGCGCTTTCCTCCCGAGCTGTAGCAGCAGTGTCACGCTTCCCTTCGCGTGGATCAAGGGATCTGTGGCTTTCCCACGAGGCTTTCCCACAGGGCTGTCCCACGTGCCACCGTGGTGTGAGTCGATCCTCGGCTTGAAAGTCGAGGCAGTGCAGGGAAAACAGGTTTCCCTGGAATGGACTGAGACATCTGGGGGACTCTGGGAATGGTGGCACGACCCTGGAGTTCCTCTTGCCTTTCCTGGGGAGAGCGCCTCCTCTTGAGATGCGACAGGAACGCCGGGAATTCTTTCCCGACCACGCAGGGAAAGATCCCTCCTCTCGAGCTAGGAGGCGGAAACCGCGCTCCTCTGGATGAGGGAGGGACTCTCGTGATTCCTCTCGAGTGGAGACGGGTATGTCGGGGAACTTCTTGAGTTGCAGCAAGGGTGTGAAGGACCCTTTGGAAGTTCCAGAGGTTAGGTGTGATTAGCCTCGAGATGCCTCAGCGGAAATGGGCCTCATCTCTCCTGGAGGGGAGAACCTCCTGGATTTTCTCGAGTTGCGGCAGGTGTTCTCGACTTATGACGGGGACCTCAGGGACCCGCTCTGGTGGCCTCAGGAAAGGCCAGTCCCCAGCGAATTGCTCGGGGGCATCTCAGGATTCCTCTCCTGTCTATGCCGGGGCCTAAGACCTTGTGTGAAGTCGGTGCCGGAACCTGAGGTTTCCTCTCCGGTGCTGACATGGATCTTGGGGTATTTCTGGAGTCTCCCCAGGGGAGTCAGTCCTCGTCTCGAGTGGGGGCATGCACGTGCGCTTTACTCCCAAGCTGTAGCAGCAGTGTCGCGCTTCCCTTCGCGTGGATCAAGGGATCTGTGGCTTTCCCTCGAGGCTTTCCCTCGAGGCTTGCCCACAGGTCTGTCCCACGTGTCACCGTGGTGTGAGTCGATCCTAGGCTTGAAAGTCGATTCTGTGCAGGGAAAATAGTTTTCCCTGGAATGGACTGAGACATCTGGGGGACTCTGGGAATGGTGGCACGACCCTGGAGTTCGTCTCGCCTTTCCTGTGGAGAGCACCTCCTCTTGAGATGCGACGGGTACGCCGGGAATTCTTTCCCGACCACGTAGGGAAGGGATCCCTGCTCTCAAGCTATGAGGCGGAAACGGGGCTCCTCTTGATGTGGGCGGGACTCTCGTGCTTCCTCTCGAGAGGAGACGGGTATGTCGGGGAACTTCTTGAGTTGCAGCAAGGATGGGAAGGACCCTTTGTAAGTTACAGAGGTTAGGTGTGATTAGCCTGGAGATGCCTCAGCAGAAATGGGCCTCATCTCGCCTGGAGGGGAGAACCTCCAGGATTTTCTCGAGTTAGGGCAGGTGCTCTCGACTTACGACGGGGATCTCAGGGACCCGCTCTGGGGGCCTCAGGAAAGGCCATTCCCCATTCGAGTTGCTCGGGGCCTCTCGCGATTCCTCTTCCGTCGATGCTGGGGCCTAAGAACTTGTGTGGAGTCGGTGCCAGAACCTGAGGTTTCCTCTCCAGTGCTGACATGGATCTTGGGGTACTTCTGGAGTCTCCCCATGGGAGTCACTCCTCATCTCGAGTGGGGGCATGCACCTGCGCTTTCTTCCCGAGGTGTAGCAGCAGTGTCATGCTCCCGTCGCCTGGATCAAGGGATCAGTGGCTTTCCCTCGAGGCTTCCTCACGAGGCTTTCCCACAAGGCTTTCCCACGAGGCTTTCCCACAGGGCTGTCCCACGTGCCACCGTGGTGTGAGTCTATCCTTGGCAGGAAAGTCGAGGCAGTGCAGGGAAAACAGGTTTCCCTGGAATGGACTGAGACATCTGGGGGACTCTGTGAATGGTGGCACCACCCTGGAGTTCCTCTCGCCTTTCCTGTGGAGAGCGACTCCTCTTGAGAAGCGACGGGAACGCTGGGTATTCTTTCCCGACCACGAAAGGAAATGATCCCTCCTCTCGAGCTAGGAGGCGGAAACGGGGTTCCTCTGGATGTGAGCGGGACTCTCGTGCTTCCTCTCAAGTGGAGACGGGTATGTCGGGGAACTTCTTGAGTTGCAGCAAGGGTGTGAATCACCCTTTGGAAGTTACAGAGGTTTGGTGTGATTAGCCTCGAGACACCTCAGCAGAAATGGGCCTCATCTCGCCTCAGGGGAAATCCACCTGGATTTTCTCTTGTTGCGGCAGGTGCTCTCGACTTCCGATGGGGACCTCAGCGACCCGCTCTGGTGGCCTCAGGAAAGGCCAGATCCCAGGCGAGTTGTTCGGGGGCCTCTCGGGACTCCTCTCCCGTCGAGGCCGGGGCCTAAGATCTTGTGTGGAGTCGGTGCCGGAACCTGAGGATTCCTCTCCATTGCTGACATGGATCTTGGGCTACTTCTCGAGTCTCCCCAGGGGAGTCTTTCGTCGTCTCGAGTGGGGGCATGCACGTGAGCTTTCCTCCCGAGCTGAAGCAGCAGATTCACGCTTCCCTTCCCGTGGATCAAGGGATCTGTGGCTATCCCTCGAGGCTTTCCCACGAGGCTTCCCACAGGTTTGTACCACGTGCCACCGTAGTGTGAGTCGTTCCTCGGCATGAAAGTCGAGGCAGTGCAGGGAAAACAGGTTTCCCTGGAATGGACTGAGACATCTGGGGGTCTCTGGGAATGGTGGCACGACCCTGGAGTTTCTCTCGCCTTTCCTGTGGAGAGCGCCTCCTCTTGAGTTGCGACGGAAACTCCGAGAATTTTTTACCGAACACGCAGGGAAAGGATCCCTTCTCTCAAGCTAGGAGGGGTAAATGGGGCTCCTCTGGATGAGGGCGGGACACTCGTAGTTCCTCTCGAGTGGAGACGGATATGTTGGGGAACTTCTTGAGATGCAGCAAGGGTGTGAAGGACCCTTTGGAAGTTCCAGAGTTTAGGTGTGATTAGCCTCGATACGCCTCAGCCGAAATGGGCCTCATCTCGCCTGGAGGGGAGAACCTCCTGGATTTTCTCGAGTTGCTGCACGTGCTCTCGATTTACGACGGGGACCTCAGGGACCCACTCTGGTGGCCTTAGGAAAGGCCAGTCCCCATGCGAGTTGCTCGGGGGCCTCTCGGGATTCCTCTCCCGTCGATGACGGGGCCTAAGACCTTGAGTGGTGATGGTGCTCCAACCTGAGGATTCCTCTCCTGTCCTGACATGGATCTTGGGGTACTTCTGGAATCTCCCCAGCGTAGTCAGTCCTCGTATCTAGTGGGGGCATGCACGTACTCTTTCCTCCCGAGCTGTAGCAGCAGTGTCACGCTTCCCTTCGAGTGGATTAAGGGATCTGTGGCTTTCCCTCGAGGCTTTCCCATGAGGCTTTCCCACGAGGCTTTCCCACAGGGCTGTCCCACGTGCCACCGTGGTGTGAGTCGATCCTCGGCTTGAAAGTCGAGGCAGTGCAGGGAAAACAGGTTTCCCTGGAATGGACTGAGAAATCTGGGGGACTCTGGGAATGGGGGAACGACCCTGGAGTTCCTCTCGCCATTCCTGTGGAGAGTGCCTCCTCTTGAGATTCAACGGGAACGCTGGAATTTCTTTCCCGACCACGCAGGGAAAGGATCCCTCCTCTCGAGCTAGGAGGCGGAAACGGGGCTCCTCTGGATGTGGGCGGAACTCTCGTGCTTCCTCTCGAGTGGAGACGGGTATGTCGGGAAACTTCTTGAGTTGCAGCAAGGGTGTGAAGGACCCGTTGGAAGTTCCAGAGGTTAGGTGTGATTAGCCTCGAGACGCCTCAGCGCAAGTGGACCTCATCTTGCCTGGAGGGGAGAACCTCCTGGATTTTCTCGAGTTGCGGCAGGTGCTCTCGACTTACGACGGGGAACACAGGGACCCCCTCTGGTGGCCTCAGGAAAGGCCAGTCCCCATGCGAGTTGCACGGGGCCCTCTAGGGATTCCTCTCCCGTCGATGCCGGGGCCTAAGACCTTGTGTGGAGTCGGTGCCGGAACCTGAGGATTCCTCTCCAGTGCTGACATGGATCTTGGGGTACGTCTGGAGTCGCCCCAGAGGAGTCAGTCCTCGTCTCGAGTGGGGGCATGCACGGGCGCTTTCCTCCCGAGATGTAGCAGCAGTGTCATGCTTCCCTTCGCGTGGATCAAGTGATCTGCAACTTTCCCTCGAGGCTTTCCCACGAGGCTTTCCCTCGAGGCTTTCCCACAGGGCTGTCCCACGTGCCACCGTGGTGTGAGTCGATCCTCGTCTTGAAAGTGGAGGCAGTGTAGGGAATACAGGTTTCCCTGGAATGGACTGAGACATCTGGGGGACTCTGGGAATGGTGGCACGACCCTGGAGTTCCTCTCGCCTTTCCTTTGGAGAGCGCCTCCCCTTGAGATGCGACGGAAATGCCGGGAATTCTTTCCTGACCACGCAGGGAAAGGATCCCTCCCCTCGAGCTAGGAGGCGGAAACGGGGCTCCTCTGGATGTGGGCGGGACTCTCGTGCTTCTTTCGAGTGGAGTCGGGTATGTCGGGGAACTTCTTGAGTTGCAGCAAGGGTGTGAAGGACCCTTTGGAAGTTCCAGAGGTTAGGTGTGATTAGCCTCGAGATGCCTCAGCGGAAATGGGCCTCATCTCGCCTGGAGGGAAGAACCTCCTGGATTTTCTCGAGTTGTGGCAGGTGCTCTCGACTTACGACGGGGACCTCAGGGACCCGCTCTGGTGGCCTCAGGAAAGGCCAGTCCGCATGCGAGTTGCTCGGGGGCCTCTCGGGATTCCTCTCCCGTCGATGCCGGGGCCTAAGACTGCCGGGAGCCAGTGTGAGGTAGCCCGCCCGTGACAAGGTTATGAGGAAGGAAGCTGACATACGCAAGGCGTGCTCAGACTTCAGGGATCCCTCTTGAAATTTTTAAGCACGTACCCCTACAAAAATCTGCCGGTTTTTGTGCTCTGCTTTTTCACTCTTCTGACCTTTTCTGGAAAAAGTCAATTCAGGCCGTTAGTCTTCTGCATTTGAAAGAGTGTTTCAATCCAAAAACCCTCTGATTTCTTTCTAGCCTGCCTGTAGGACTCGTACAGCTGCGCTTGTGATTGTTTGAGGCCTCCTGACCGCAGGAGGCACAGGAAGCTTAAAACATCCTAGGAATGCAGGAGCTTCCGAGGAGTCAAAATCTTTAGAATAGGACTGATTAAAAGTTTCATTTTTGGGGTCAATGCTTGCTGCCAAATTTTCATATCCTTTATTTTTAGATATAGTTGGTATATAGAAAAACAAGTAGTAGACCTGGTATTAGCAACATTAGATCTTTGAGTTAAGTACCTTCTCTGTTATAACCCACTGCACCTTTGTTCTATAGAGATGTAACTTTAATGCTTTAAGGAGATGCAGATTAAAGAAAAACACTTCAGGGGAAACAAAATTAACATTCATTAAGGAAGAGAGCCAAAAAGTGTTAACAAGCCTCTTGGCCAGAAGATAATGTAAATCACCTGAGACCTTTTGTATACAAAATGATATACAGAAAGAATCTGGGTTGCGAACACTATATAATTTTGTGTTATCCATTGATCTCCATGTTTTATCAAAAGTATAAAAGGCCTTCTGAACAATAAAGGAGGAGGCCAGGGGCCGGGGGCCAGATTCTCGGACCAGCTTCTCGAACTAGTCTCTCAGCCTGGTTTCTTGGGACTCTGGCTCCCCCCGTGTCTTTCTCTCTCTTTCTTCTTCTCTAACTTTCCTTCTCTCTGCTCTTTACTATAACTTCAGGATGAATCTCCACCTGGAGTGCGGAGTCTCGCCAGGTCTACTTACTTGCCCTGGCTGTTAAGACCCGCACGAAAGGGAGCTTAAGGCGAGGCACCCTTAGATATTCAAGCGGGCGCCGGTGGCCAACGTAGGAGGTGCAAATTCCTTGTCTGGAATTTTATTGACCGTCCGAGTAAACCAAGCTATTCAGCCTTCTTCCTCCACTTAATCTTCTTACTACACTATAGTTTCCTAATCTAATCTTACATTAATAAATAAACAAGTCTTTCCACGCCAACGCCGTCCACCCTTCGAATTCCCTGGATCCACCGGGGCTGGACCCCGGCATCAGACCTTGTGTAGAGTCGGTGCCGGAACCTGAGGATTCCTCTCCAGTGCTGACATGGATCTTGGCGTACTTCTGGAGTCTCCCCAGGGGAGTCAGTCCTCGTCTCGAGTGGGGGCATGCACGTGCGCTTTCCTCCCGAGCTGTAGCAGCAGTGTCACGCTTCCCTTCGCGTGGATCAAGGGATCTGTGGCTTTCCCACGAGGCTTTCCCACAGGGCTGTCCCACGTGCCACCGTGGTGTGAGTCGATCCTCGGCTTGAAAGTCGAGGCAGTGCAGGGAAAACAGGTTTCCCTGGAATGGACTGAGACATCTGGGGGACTCTGGGAATGGTGGCACGACCCTGGAGTTCCTCTTGCCTTTCCTGGGGAGAGCGCCTCCTCTTGAGATGCGACAGGAACGCCGGGAATTCTTTCCCGACCACGCAGGGAAAGATCCCTCCTCTCGAGCTAGGAGGCGGAAACCGCGCTCCTCTGGATGAGGGAGGGACTCTCGTGATTCCTCTCGAGTGGAGACGGGTATGTCGGGGAACTTCTTGAGTTGCAGCAAGGGTGTGAAGGACCCTTTGGAAGTTCCAGAGGTTAGGTGTGATTAGCCTCGAGATGCCTCAGCGGAAATGGGCCTCATCTCTCCTGGAGGGGAGAACCTCCTGGATTTTCTCGAGTTGCGGCAGGTGTTCTCGACTTATGACGGGGACCTCAGGGACCCGCTCTGGTGGCCTCAGGAAAGGCCAGTCCCCAGCGAATTGCTCGGGGGCATCTCAGGATTCCTCTCCTGTCTATGCCGGGGCCTAAGACCTTGTGTGAAGTCGGTGCCGGAACCTGAGGTTTCCTCTCCGGTGCTGACATGGATCTTGGGGTATTTCTGGAGTCTCCCCAGGGGAGTCAGTCCTCGTCTCGAGTGGGGGCATGCACGTGCGCTTTACTCCCAAGCTGTAGCAGCAGTGTCGCGCTTCCCTTCGCGTGGATCTAAGGGATCTGTGGCTTTCCCTCGAGGCTTTCCCTCGAGGCTTGCCCACAGGTCTGTCCCACGTGTCACCGTGGTGTGAGTCGATCCTAGGCTTGAAAGTCGATTCTGTGCAGGGAAAATAGTTTTCCCTGGAATGGACTGAGACATCTGGGGGACTCTGGGAATGGTGGCACGACCCTGGAGTTCGTCTCGCCTTTCCTGTGGAGAGCACCTCCTCTTGAGATGCGACGGGTACGCCGGGAATTCTTTCCCGACCACGTAGGGAAGGGATCCCTGCTCTCAAGCTATGAGGCGGAAACGGGGCTCCTCTTGATGTGGGCGGGACTCTCGTGCTTCCTCTCGAGAGGAGACGGGTATGTCGGGGAACTTCTTGAGTTGCAGCAAGGATGGGAAGGACCCTTTGTAAGTTACAGAGGTTAGGTGTGATTAGCCTGGAGATGCCTCAGCAGAAATGGGCCTCATCTCGCCTGGAGGGGAGAACCTCCTGGATTTTCTCGAGTTAGGGCAGGTGCTCTCGACTTACGACGGGGATCTCAGGGACCCGCTCTGGGGGCCTCAGGAAAGGCCATTCCCCATTCGAGTTGCTCGGGGCCTCTCGCGATTCCTCTTCCGTCGATGCTGGGGCCTAAGAACTTGTGTGGAGTCGGTGCCAGAACCTGAGGTTTCCTCTCCAGTGTTGACATGGATCTTGGGGTACTTCTGGAGTCTCCCCATGGGAGTCACTCCTCATCTCGAGTGGGGGCATGCACCTGCGCTTTCTTCCCGAGGTGTAGCAGCAGTGTCATGCTCCCGTCGCCTGGATCAAGGGATCAGTGGCTTTCCCTCGAGGCTTCCTCACGAGGCTTTCCCACAAGGCTTTCCCACGAGGCTTTCCCACAGGGCTGTCCCACGTGCCACCGTGGTGTGAGTCTATCCTTGGCAGGAAAGTCGAGGCAGTGCAGGGAAAACAGGTTTCCCTGGAATGGACTGAGACATCTGGGGGACTCTGTGAATGGTGGCACCACCCTGGAGTTCCTCTCGCCTTTCCTGTGGAGAGCGCCTCCTCTTGAGAAGCGACGGGAACGCTGGGTATTCTTTCCCGACCACGAAAGGAAATGATCCCTCCTCTCGAGCTAGGAAGCGGAAACGGGGTTCCTCTGGATGTGAGCGGGACTCTCGTGCTTCCTCTCAAGTGGAGACGGGTATGTCGGGGAACTTCTTGAGTTGCAGCAAGGGTGTGAATCACCCTTTGGAAGTTACAGAGGTTTGGTGTGATTAGCCTCGAGACGCCTCAGCGCAAGTGGACCTCATCTTGCCTGGAGGGGAGAACCTCCTGGATTTTCTCGAGTTGCGGCAGGTGCTCTCGACTTACGACGGGGAACACAGGGACCCCCTCTGGTGGCCTCAGGAAAGGCCAGTCCCCATGCGAGTTGCACGGGGCCCTCTAGGGATTCCTCTCCCGTCGATGCCGGGGCCTAAGACCTTGTGTGGAGTCGGTGCCGGAACCTGAGGATTCCTCTCCAGTGCTGACATGGATCTTGGGGTACGTCTGGAGTCGCCCCAGAGGAGTCAGTCCTCGTCTCAGAGTGGGGGCATGCACGGGCGCTTTCCTCCCGAGATGTAGCAGCAGTGTCATGCTTCCCTTCGCGTGGATCAAGTGATCTGCAACTTTCCCTCGAGGCTTTCCCACGAGGCTTTCCCTCGAGGCTTTCCCACAGGGCTGTCCCACGTGCCACCGTGGTGTGAGTCGATCCTCGTCTTGAAAGTGGAGGCAGTGTAGGGAATACAGGTTTCCCTGGAATGGACTGAGACATCTGGGGGACTCTGGGAATGGTGGCACGACCCTGGAGTTCCTCTCGCCTTTCCTTTGGAGAGCGCCTCCCCTTGAGATGCGACGGAAATGCCGGGAATTCTTTCCTGACCACGCAGGGAAAGGATCCCTCCCCTCGAGCTAGGAGGCGGAAACGGGGCTCCTCTGGATGTGGGCGGGACTCTCGTGCTTCTTTCGAGTGGAGTCGGGTATGTCGGGGAACTTCTTGAGTTGCCAGCAAGGGTGTGAAGGACCCTTTGGAAGTTCCAGAGGTTAGGTGTGATTAGCCTCGAGATGCCTCAGCGGAAATGGGCCTCATCTCGCCTGGAGGGGAGAACCTCCTGGATTTTCTCGAGTTGTGGCAGGTGCTCTCGACTTACGACGGGGACCTCAGGGACCCGCTCTGGTGGCCTCAGGAAAGGCCAGTCCGCATGCGAGTTGCTCGGGGGCCTCTCGGGATTCCTCTCCCGTCGATGCCGGGGCCTAAGACTGCCGGGAGCCAGTGTGAGGTAGCCCGCCCGTGACAAGGTTATGAGGAAGGAAGCTGACATACGCAAGGCGTGCTCAGACTTCAGGGATCCCTCTTGAAATTTTTAAGCACGTACCCCTACAAAAATCTGCCGGTTTTTGTGCTCTGCTTTTTCACTCTTCTGACCTTTTCTGGAAAAAGTCAATTCAGGCCGTTAGTCTTCTGCATTTGAAAGAGTGTTTCAATCCAAAAACCCTCTGATTTCTTTCTAGCCTGCCTGTAGGACTCGTACAGCTGCGCTTGTGATTGTTTGAGGCCTCCTGACCGCAGGAGGCACAGGAAGCTTAAAACATCCTAGGAATGCAGGAGCTTCCGAGGAGTCAAAATCTTTAGAATAGGACTGATTAAAAGTTTCATTTTTGGGGTCAATGCTTGCTGCCAAATTTTCATATCCTTTATTTTTAGATATAGTTGGTATATAGAAAAACAAGTAGTAGACCTGGTATTAGCAACATTAGATCTTTGAGTTAAGTACCTTCTCTGTTATAACCCACTGCACCTTTGTTCTATAGAGATGTAACTTTAATGCTTTAAGGAGATGCAGATTAAAGAAAAACACTTCAGGGGGAAACAAAATTAACATTCATTAAGGAAGAGAGCCAAAAAGTGTTAACAAGCCTCTTGGCCAGAAGATAATGTAAATCACCTGAGACCTTTTGTATACAAAATGATATACAGAAAGAATCTGGGTTGCGAACACTATATAATTTTGTGTTATCCATTGATCTCCATGTTTTATCAAAAGTATAAAAGGCCTTCTGAACAATAAAGGAGGAGGCCAGGGGCCGGGGGCCAGATTCTCGGACCAGCTTCTCGAACTAGTCTCTCAGCCTGGTTTCTTGGGACTCTGGCTCCCCCGTGTCTTTCTCTCTCTTTCTTCTTCTCTAACTTTCCTTCTCTCTGCTCTTTACTATAACTTCAGGATGAATCTCCACCTGGAGTGCGGGAGTCTCGCCAGGTCTACTTACTTGCCCTGGCTGTTAAGACCCGCACGAAAGGGAGCTTAAGGCGAGGCACCCTTAGATATTCAAGCGGGCGCCGGTGGCCAACGTAGGAGGTGCAAATTCCTTGTCTGGAATTTTATTGACCGTCCGAGTAAACCAAGCTATTCAGCCTTCTTCCTCCACTTAATCTTCTTACTACACTATAGTTTCCTAATCTAATCTTACATTAATAAATAAACAAGTCTTTCCACGCCAACGCCGTCCACCCTTCGAATTCCCTGGATCCACCGGGGCTGGACCCCGGCATCAGACCTTGTGTAGAGTCGGTGCCGGAACCTGAGGATTCCTCTCCAGTGCTGACATGGATCTTGGCGTACTTCTGGAGTCTCCCCAGGGGAGTCAGTCCTCGTCTCGAGTGGGGGCATGCACGTGCGCTTTCCTCCCGAGCTGTAGCAGCAGTGTCACGCTTCCCTTCGCGTGGATCAAGGGATCTGTGGCTTTTCCCACGAGGCTTTCCCACAGGGCTGTCCCACGTGCCACCGTGGTGGTGGAGTCGATCCTCGGCTTGAAAGTCGAGGCAGTGCAGGGAAAACAGGTTTCCCTGGAATGGACTGAGACATCTGGGGGACTCTGGGAATGGTGGCACGACCCTGGAGTTCCTCTTGCCTTTCCTGGGGAGAGCGCCTCCTCTTGAGATGCGACAGGAACGCCGGGAATTCTTTCCCGACCACGCAGGGAAAGATCCCTCCTCTCGAGCTAGGAGGCGGAAACCGCGCTCCTCTGGATGAGGGAGGGACTCTCGTGATTCCTCTCGAGTGGAGACGGGTATGTCGGGGAACTTCTTGAGTTGCAGCAAGGGTGTGAAGGACCCTTTGGAAGTTCCAGAGGTTAGGTGTGATTAGCCTCGAGATGCCTCAGCGGAAATGGGCCTCATCTCTCCTGGAGGGGAGAACCTCCTGGATTTTCTCGAGTTGCGGCAGGTGTTCTCGACTTATGACGGGGACCTCAGGGACCCGCTCTGGTGGCCTCAGGAAAGGCCAGTCCCCAGCGAATTGCTCGGGGGCATCTCAGGATTCCTCTCCTGTCTATGCCGGGGCCTAAGACCTTGTGTGAAGTCGGTGCCGGAACCTGAGGTTTCCGTCTCCGGTGCTGACATGGATCTTGGGGTATTTCTGGAGTCTCCCCAGGGGAGTCAGTCCTCGTCTCGAGTGGGGGCATGCACGTGCGCTTTACTCCCAAGCTGTAGCAGCAGTGTCGCGCTTCCCTTCGCGTGGATCAAGGGATCTGTGGCTTTCCCTCGAGGCTTTCCCTCGAGGCTTGCCCCACAGGTCTGTCCCACGTGTCCACCGTGGTGTGAGTCGATCCTAGGCTTGAAAGTCGATTCTGTGCAGGGAAAATAGTTTTCCCTGGAATGGACTGAGACATCTGGGGGACTCTGGGAATGGTGGCACGACCCTGGAGTTCGTCTCGCCTTTCCTGTGGAGAGCACCTCCTCTTGAGATGCGACGGGTACGCCGGGAATTCTTTCCCGACCACGTAGGGAAGGGATCCCTGCTCTCAAGCTATGAGGCGGAAACGGGGCTCCTCTTGGATGTGGGCGGGACTCTCGTGCTTCCTCTCGAGAGGAGACGGGTATGTCGGGGAACTTCTTGAGTTGCAGCAAGGATGGGAAGGACCCTTTGTAAGTTACAGAGGTTAGGTGTGATTAGCCTGGAGATGCCTCAGCAGAAATGGGCCCTCATCTCGCCTGGAGGGGAGAACCTCCGGATTTTCTCGAGTTAGGGCAGGTGCTCTCGACTTAACGACGGGGATCTCAGGGACCGCTCTGGGGGCCCTCAGGAAGGCCATTCCTCGGATTCGAGTTGCTGCTGGGCCTGCTCGCGATCGCTCCTTCCGTCGATGCTGGTGGCCCTAAGAACTTGTGTGGAAGTCGGTGGCCAGAACGGCTGAGGTTTCCTCTCCAGTGCTGACATGGATCTTGGGGTACTTCTGGAGTCTCCCGCCATGGGAGTCCACTCGCTCATCTCGATGTGGGTGGCAATGCACCTGCTGCTTTCTTCCCGGAGGTGTCGCCAGGTCAGTGTTATGGCTCCGTGCGCCTGATCGAAGGGATCAGTGGCTTCCCTCGAGTTGCTTCCTCATAGAGGCTTTCCACAAGGCTTTCCCACGAGGCTTTCCTCACAGGGCTGTCGCCACGTGCGCTACCGTGTGTGTGAGTCTAATCCTTGCAGGAAAGTCGTGCAGTCGCAGGAAAAGCAGGTTTCGCCTGGAATAGACCTGAGAATCTGGGGGACTTCTGTAATGTGGGTCATCCAACTGGAGTTCTCTCTCGCCTGTCCTGTGGAGAGCGACTCCCTTTGAGAAGCGACGGGAACGCTGGTATTCTTTCCACGACCCCGAAAGGAAATGAAATCCCTCCTCTTCGAGCATAGGAGGCGGAACGGGTTCTCTGGATGTGAAGCGGGACTCTGCGTGCTTCCTCTGAAGTAGGAGACGGGTAATGTCGGGGGAACTTCTTGAGTTGCAGCAAGGGTGTGAATGCAACCGCTTTGGAGTTACAGAGTTTGGTGTGATTAAGCCTCGAAAGCCATCAGCACGAAATGGGCCTCAATCTCGCCTCAGGGGAAATCCACCTGGATTTTCTCTTGTTGGCGGCAGGTGCTTCTCAGACTTCCGATGGGGACTGCAGCGACGCCAGCTCTTGGTGGCCTCAGGAAAAGGCCAGATCGCCTAGGCGAGTTGTTCGGGGGCCTCTCGGAGACTCCTCTCCCGTCGAGGCGCGGGGCATAAGATCTTGTGTGGAGTCGGTGCCGGAACCTGAGGATTCCTCTCCATTGCTGACATGGATCTTGGCTAACTTCTGCCGAAGTCTCCCCAGGGGAGTCTTTCCTCGTCGTCGATCGAGTGGGGGCATGCACTGTGACAGCCATTCCTCCGAGCTGAAGCAGCAGATTCAGCGGCTTGTTCCTTCCGCGGTGGATCAAGGGATCTGTGGCTATCCCTCGAGGCTTTCCCACGAGGGCTTCCCACAGGTTTGTACGACGTGCCACCGTAGTGTGAGTCGTTCCTCGGCATGAAAAGTCGAGGCAGTGGCAGGGAAAACAGGTTTCCTGGAATGGATGCTGAGAGCATCTGGGGTCTCTGGAATGGTGGCAGCGGACCCTGGAGTTTCTGCTCACGCCTTTCCTGTGGAGAGGCGGCCTCCTCTTGAGTTGGGCGACGGAAACTCCGAGAATTTTTTTTACGCCCGAACAGATCAGGCAGGGAACAGGAATGCCCTTCTCTCAAGCTAGGAGGGGTAAATGGGGCTCCTCTGGATGAGGGCGGGACACTCGTAGTTCCTCTCGGTGGAGACGGATATGTTGGGGAACTTCTTGAGATGCAGCAAGGGTGTGAAGGACCCTTTGGAAGTTCCAGAGTTTAGGGTGTGATTAGCCTCGATACGCCTCAGCCGAAATGGGCCTCATCTCGCCTGGAGAGGAGAACCTCCTGGATTTTCTCGAGTTGGCTGCACGTGCTCTCGATTTACGACGGGACCTCAGGACCCACTCTGGTGGCCTTAGGAAAGGCCAGTCCCGCATGGCGAGTTGCTCGGGGGCCTCTCGGGATTCCTCTCCCGTCGATGACGGGCCTATAGACCTTGAGTGGTGATGGTGCTCCAACCTTGAGGATTCCTCTCCTGTCCTGACATGGATCTTGGGGTACTTCTGGAAATCGTCCCCAGCGTAGTCAGTCCTCGTATCATAGTGGGGGCATGCACGTACTCTTTCCTCCCGGAGCTGTAGCAGCAGTGTCACGCTTCCCTTCGAGTGGATTAAGGGAGTCTGTGGCTTTCCCTCGAGGCTTTCGCCATGAGGCTTTCCACGAGGCTTTCCCCAGCAGGGCTGTCCGCACGTGCCACCCGTGGTGTGAGTCGATCCTCGGCTTGAAAGTCGAGCAGTGCAGGGAAAAACAGGTTTCCCTGGAATGGACTGAGAAATCTGGGGACTCGGAATGGGGGAACGACCCTGGAGTTCCTCTCGCGCATTCCTGTGGAGAGTGCCTCTCTTGAAGATTCAACGGGATACGCTGGACTTTCTTTTTCCCGACCACGCAGGGAAAAGGATCCTCCTCTCGAGCTAGGAGGCGGAACGGGCTCCTCTGGATGTGGGCGGAACTCTCGGTGCTTCCTCTCGAGTGGAGACGGGTATGTCGGGAAACTTCTTGAGTTGCAGCAAGGGTGTGAAGGACCGCGTTGGAAGTTCCAAGGTTAGGTGTGATTCGCCTCCGAGACGCCTCAGCGCAAGTGGACCTCATCTTGCCTGGAGGGGAGAACCTCGCTGGATTTTCTCTGAGTTGCGGGCAGGTGCTCTCGACTTACGACGGGGAACACACAGGGACCCTCCCCTGGTGGCCTCAGGAAAGGCCAGTCCCCATGCGAGTTGCACGGGGCCTCTAGGGATTCCTCTCCCGTCGATGCGCGGGGCCTAAGACCTTGTGTGGAGTCGGTGCCGGAACCTGGAGGATTCCTTCGCAGTGCTGACTGGATCTTGGGGTACCGTCTGGAGTCGCCCCAGAGGAGTCAGTCCCTCTTTCTCGAGTGGGGGCATGCACGAGCGCTTTCCTCCCGAGATGTGAGCAGGCAGTGTCATGCTTCCCTTCGCGTGGATCAGTGATCTGCAACTTTCCCTCGAGGCTTTCCCTCGACGGCTTTCCTCGAGGCTTTCCCACAGGGCTGTGCCCACGTGCCAGCCGTGGTGTGAGTCGATCCTCGTCTTGAAGTGGAGCAGTGTAGGGAATACAAGGTTTCCCTGGAATGGACTGGACATCTGGGGACTTGGAATGGTGGCACGACCCTGCAGTTCCTCTCGCCTTTCCTTTGGAGAGCGCCTCCCCTTGGATCGACCGGAAATGCCGGGAATTCTTTCCTGACCACCGCAGGGAAGGATCCTCCCCTCGAGCTAGGAGGCGGAAACGGGCTCCTCTGGATGTGGGGGACTCTCGTGCTTCTTCGAGTGGAGTCGGGTATGTCGGGGGAACTTCTTAGTTGCAGCAAGGGTGTGAAGGACCCTTTGGAAGTTCCAGAGGTTAGGTGTGGATTAGCCTCGAGATGCCTCAGCGGAAATGGGCCTCATCTCGCCTGGAGGGAAGAACCTCCTGGATTTTCTCGAGTTGTGGCAAGGTGCTCTCGACTTACGACGGGGACCTCAGGGACCCGCTCCTGGTGGCCTCCAGGAAAGGCCAGTCCGCATGCGAGTTGCTCGGGGGCCTCTCGGGATTCCTCTCCGTCGATGCCGGGGCTAAGACTGCCGGAGCCCAGTGTGAGGTAGCCCGCCCGTGACAAGGTTATGAGGAAGGAAGCTGACATACGCAAGGCGTGCTCAGACTTCAGGGATCCCTCTTAGAATTTTTAAGCACGTACCGCCTACAAAAATCTGCCGGTTTTTGTGCTCTGCTTTTTCAACCTCTTGCTCTGACCTTTTCTGGAAAAAGTCAATTCAGGCCGTTAGTCTTCTGCATTTGAAAGAGTGTTTCAATCCAAAAACCTCTGATTTTCTTTCTAGCCCTGCCTGTAGGACTCGTACAGCTGCGCTTGTGATTTTTTGAGGCCTCCTGACCGCAGGAGGCACAGGAAGCTTAAAACCATCCTAGGAATGCAGGAGCTTCCGAGGAGTCAAAATCTTTAGAATAGGACTGATTAAAAGTTTCATTTTTGGGGTCAATGCTTTGCTGCCAAATTTTCATATCCTTTATTTTTAGATATAGTTGGTATATAGAAAAACAAGTAGTAAGACCTGGTATTAGCAACATTAGATCTGAGTGTAAGTACCTTCTCTGTTATAACCCACTGCACCTTTGTCTATTAGAGATGTAACTTTAATGCTTTAAGGAGATGCAGCTAAAGAAAACACTTCAGGGGAAACAAATTAACGATTCATTAAGGAAGAGAGCCAAAAAGGTGTTAACAAGCCTCTTTGGCCAGAAGATAATGTAAATCACCTGAGACCTTTGTATACAAAATGATATACAGAAAGAATCTGGGTTGCGAAACACTATAATAATTTTGTGTTATCCATTGATCTCCATGTTTTATCAAAAGTATAAAAGGCCTTCTGAAGCAATAAAGGAGGGAGGCCAGGGGCCGGGGGCCAGATTCTCGGACCAGCTTCTCGAACTAAGTCTCTCCAGCCTGGTTTCTTGGGACTCTGGCTCCCCCCGTGTCTTTCTCTCTCTTCTTTCTTCCTCTAACTTTCCTTCTCTCTGCTCTTTACTATAACTTCAGGATGAATCTCCACCTGAGAGTGCGAGTGCTCGCGCCAGGATCTAACTTACTTGCCCTGGCTGTTAAGACCCGCACGAAAGGGAGCTTAAGGCGAGCAGTACCCTAGATATTTCAAGCGGGCCGCCGGTGCCCAACGTAGGAGGTGAAATTCCTTGTCTGGAATTTTATTGACCGTCCGAGTAAACCAAGCTATTCAGCTTCTTCCTCCACTTAATATTCTTACTTACACTATAGTTTCCTAAATCTAATCTTAGCATTAATAAAATAAAACCAAGTCTTTCCACGCCAACGGCCGTCCACCTTCCGAATTCCCTGGATCCACCGGGCTGGACCCCGGCATCAGACCTTGTGTAGAGTCGGTGCCGGAACCTGAGGATTCCTCTCCAGTGCTGACATGGATCTTGCGTACTTCTGGAGTCTCCCCAGGGGAGTCAGTCCTCGGTCTCGAGTGGGGCATTGCACGTACGCTTTCCTCCCGAGCTGTAGGCAGCAGTGTCACGCTTCCCTTCGCGTTGATGCAAGGGATCTGTGGCTTTCCACGAGGCTTTCCCACAGGGCTGTCGCCACGTGCCACCGTGGTGTGAGTCGATCCTCGGCTTGAAAGTCGAGGCAGTGCAGGGAAAACGGTTTCCCTGGAATGGACTGAGAGCATCTGGGGGACTCTGGAATGGTGGCACGACCCTGGAGTTCCTCTTGCCTTTCCTGGGGAGAGCGCCTCCTCTTGAGATGCGACAGGAACCCGGGATTCTTCCCGACCACGCAGGGAAAGATCCCTCTCTCGAGCTAGGAGGCGAAACCGCCGCTCCTGCTGGATGAGGGAGGGACTGCTCGTGATTCTCTCGAGTGGAGACGGGGTATGTCGGGAAGCTTCTTGAGTTGCAGGCAAGGGGTGTGAAGGACCCTTGGAAGTTCCAGAGGTTAGTGTGATTAGCCTCGAGATGCCTCAGCGGAATGGGCCTCATACTCTCCTGTAGGGGAGAACCGCCTGGATTTTCTCGAGTTGCGGCAGGTTGTTCTCGACTTATGACGGGGACGCACTCAGGGACCCGCTCTGGTGGCCTCACGGAAAGGCCAGTCCCCAGCGAATTGCTCGGCGGGCATCTCAGGATTCCTCTCCTGTCTATAGCCGGGGCTAAGACTTGTGTGAAGTCGGTGCCGGAACCTGAGGTTTCCTCTTCCGGTGCTGACATGGATCTTGGGGTATTCTGGAGTCTCCCCAGGGGAGTCAGTCCTCGTCTCGAGTGGGGGCATGCACGTGGCGCTTTACTCCCAAGCTGTAGCAGCAGTGTCGCGCTTCCTTCGCGTGGATCTAGGGATCTGTGGCTTTCCCCTCGAGGCTTTCCCCTCGAGGCTTGCCCACAGGTTGTCGGCCACGTGTCACGCGTGGTGTGAAGTCGATCGCTCCGGCTTGAAAGTCGATTCTGTGCAGGGAAAATAGTTTTCCTGGAATGGAACTGAGACATCTGGGGGACTCTGGGAATGGTGGCACGACCCTGGAGTTCGTCTCGCCTTTCTGTGGAGAGCACCTCCTCTTTGAGATGCGACGGGTACGCTCGGAATTCTTTCCCGACCACGTAGGGAAGGGATCCCTGCTCTCAGCTATGAGGCGGGAACGGGGCTCCTGCTTGATGTGGGCGGGACTCTCGGTGCTCCTCTCGAGAGGAGACGGGTATGTCGGGGAACTTCTTGAGTTGCAGCAAGGATGGGAAGGACCCTTTGTAAGTTACAGAGGTTTAGGTGTGATTAGCCTGGAGATGCCTCAGCAGAAATGGGCCTCATCTCGCCTGGAGGGGAGAACCTCCTGGATTTCTCGAGGTTGGGCAGGTGCTCTCGAATTTAACGACGGGGATCTCAAGGGACCCGCTCTGGGGGCCTCAGGAAAGGCCATTCCCCATTCGAGTTGCTCGGGGGCCTCTCGCGATTCTCTTCCGTCGATGCTGGGGCTAAGAAACTTGTGTGGAGATCGGTGCCAGAACCTGAGGTTTCGTCTCCAGTGTTGACATGGATCTTGGGTAAGTTCTGGAGTCTCCCCATGGGAGTCACTCCTGCATCTCGAGTGGGGGCATGCACCTGCGCTTTCTTTCCGCGAGGTGTAGCAGCAGTGTCATGCTCCCGGTCGCCTGGATCAAGGGATCAGTGGCTTTCCCTCGAGGCTTCCTCACGAGGCTTTTTCCACAGGCTTCCCACGAGGCTTCCCACAGGGCTGTCGCCACGTGCCACGTGGTGTGAGTCTATCCTTGGCAGGAAAGTCGAGGCAGTGCAGGGAAAACAGGTTTCCCTGGAATGGACTGAGACATCTGGGGGACTCTGTGAATGGTGGCACCACCTGGAGTTCCTCTCGCCTTTCCTGTGGAGAGCGCCTTCCTCTTGAGAAGCGACGGGAACGCTGGGTATTCTTTCCCGACCACCGAAAGGAAATGATGCTCCTCTCGAGAGCTAGGAAGCGGAAACGGGGTCCTCTGGATTGTGAGCGGGACTCTCGTGCTTCCTCTCAAGTGGACGACGGGTATGTCGGGGAACTTCTTGAGTTGCAGCAAGGGTGGAATCACCCTTTGGAAGTTACAGAGGTTTGATGTGATTAGCTTCGAGACGCCTACAGGCAAGTGGACTGCATCTTGCCTGGAGGGGAGAACCTCCTGGATTTTCTCGGAGTTGCGGCAGGTGCTCTCGACTTACGACGGGAAAAGGGACGCGCCCTGGTGGCCTCAGGAAAGGCCAGCCCCATGCGAGTTGCACGGGGCCGCTCCTAGGAGATTCCTCTCCGCCGTCGATGCCGGCCTAAGACTTGTGTGGAGTCGGTGCCGGAACCTGAGGGATTCCTCTCCAGTGCTGACATGGATCTTGGGAGTCTGGGAGTCGCCCCAGAGGAGTCAGTCCTCGTCTCAAGTGGGGGCATGCACGGGCGCTTTCCTCCCGAGATGTAGCAGCAGTGTCATCTTTCCCTTCGCGCGTGGATCAAGTGATCTGCAACTTTCCCTCGAGGCTTTTCGCACGAGGCTGTTCCCTCGAGGCTTTCCCACAGGGCTGTCCCACGTGCCACCGTGGTGTGGAGTCGATTCTCGTCTTGAAAGTGGAGGCAGTGTAGGGAATACAGGTTCCCTGGAATGGACTGAGACATCTGGGGACTCTGGGAATGGTGGCACGACCCTGGAGTTCCTCTCGCCTTTCCTTTGGGAGAAGCGCGCGCTCCCCTTGAAGATGCGACGGAAATGCCCGGGAATTCTTTCCTGACCACGCAGGGAAAGGATCCGCTGCCCGCGAGCTAGGAGGCGGAAACGGGGCTCCTCTGGATGTGGGCGGGACTCTCGTGCTTCTTTCGAGTGGAGTCGGGTATGTCGGGGAACTTCTTGAGTTGCAGCAATGGGGTGTGAAGGACCCTTTGAAGTTCCAGAGGTAGGTGTGATTAGCCTCGAGATGCCTCAGCGGAAATGGCCTCATCTCGCCTGGAGGGAGAACTCCTGGATTTTCTCGAGTTGTGGCAAGTGCTCTCTGACTTACGAACGGGGACCTCAGGGACCGCGCTCTGGTGGCGCTCAGGAAAAGGCCAGTCCGCATGCGAGTTGCTCGGGGGCCTCTCGCGGGATTCCTCTCGCGCGTCGATGCGGGGCCTAAGAACTGCCGGGAGCCCATGTGAGGTAGCCCGCCGCGTGACAAGGTTATGAGGAAGGAAGCTGACATACGCAAGGCGTGCTCAGACTTCAGGATCCCTCTTGAAATTTTTAAGCACGTACCCCTACAAAATCTGCCGGTTTTTGTGCTCTGCTTTTTCACTCTTCTGACCTTTTCTGGAAAAGTCAATTCAGGCCGTTAGTCTTCTGCATTTGAAAGAGTGTTTCAATCAAAAACTCTGATTTCTTTCTAGCCTGCCTGTAGGACTCGTACAGCTGCGCTTGTGATTGTTTGAAGGCCTCCTGACCGCAGGAAGGCACAGGAAGACTTAAAACATCCTAGGAATGCAGGAGCTTCCGAGAGTCAAAAATCTTTAGAATAGGACTGATTAAAAGTTTCATTTTTGGGGTCAATGCTTGCTGCCAAATTTTCAATATCTTTATTTTTAGATATAGTTGGTATATAGAAAACAAGTAGTAGACCTGGTATTAGCAACATTAGATCTTTGAGTTAAGTACCTCTCTGTTATAACCCACTGCACCTTTGTTCTATAGAGATGTAACTTTAAATGCTTTAAGGAGATGCAGATTAAAGAAAACACTTCAGGGAACCAAAATTAACATTCATTAGGGAAGAGAGCCAAAAGTGTTAACAAGGCCTCTTGGCCAGAAAGATAATGTAAATCACCTGAGACCTTTTGTATATCAAAATGATATACAGAAAGAATCTGGGTTGGGAACACTATATAATTTTGTGTTATCCATTGATCTCCATGTTTTATCAAAGTAATAAAGAAGGCCTTCTGAACAATAAAGGAGGAGCCAGGGGCCGGGGGCCAGATTCTCGGACCAAGCTTCTCGAACTAGTCTCTCAGCCTGGTTTCTTGGACTCTGGCTCGCCCGTGTCTTTGTCTCTCTTTCTTCTCTCTAACTTTCCTTCTCTTCTGCTCTTTACTATAACTTCAGGATGAATTCGCACCTGGAGTGCGGAGTCTCGCCAGGTCTACTTATTGCCTGGCTGTTTAAGACGCCGCACGAAGGGAGCTTAAGGCGAGGCACCCTTAGATATCAAGCGGGCGCCGGTGGCCAACGTAGGAGGTGCAAATTCCTTGTCTGGAATTTTATGATCCGTCCGAGTAAACTAAGCTATTCAGCCTTCTTTTCCTCCACTAATCTTCTTACTACACTATAGTTTCCTAATCTAATCTGACATTAATAAACTAAACAAGTCTTTCCACGCCAACGCGTCCACGAACCTTCGAATTCCGCTGGATCCAGCCGGGCTGGAACCCCGGCATCAGACCTTGTGTAGAGTCGGTGCGGAACCTGAGGATTCCTCTCCAGTGCTGACATGGATCTTGGCGTACCTTCTGGAGTCTCCCAGGGTAGTGCAGTCCTCCGTCTCGAGTGGGGCATGCACGTGCGCTTCCTCCCGAGCTGTAGCAGCAGTGTCAGCACTTCCCTTCGCGTGGATCAAGGGATCTGTGGCTTTTCCCACGAGGCTTTCCACAGGGCTGTCCCACGGCCACGCGTGGTGTGAGTCGATCCTCGGCTTGAAAAGTCAGGGCAGTGCAGGGAAAAACAGGTTTCCCTGGAATGGACTGAGACCATCTGGGGGACTCTGGAATGGTGGCACGACCCTGGAGTTGCCTCTGCCTTTCCTGGGAGAGCGCCTGCCTCTTGAGATGCGAGCAGAACGCCGGGAATTCTTTCCCGACCAGCAGGGAAAGATCCCTCCTCTCGGAGCTAGGAGGCGGAAACCGCGGCTCCTCTGGATGAGGGAGGGACTCTCGGTGATTCCCTTCCGAGTGGAGACGGGTATGTGGTGGAACTTCTTGAGTTGCAGCAAGGGTGTGAAGGACCGCTTTTGGAAGTTCCAGAGGTTAGGTGTGATTAGCCCTGGAGATGCCTCAGCGGAAATGGGCCTCAATCTCTCCTGGAGGGGAGAACCTCCTGGATTTCTCGAGTTGCGGCAGGTGTTCTCGACTTATGCCGGGGACCTCAGGGACCCGCTCTGGTGCCTCAGGAAAGGCCAGTCCCCAGCGAATTGCTCGGGGCATCTCAGGATTCCTCTCCTGTCTATGCTGGGCCTAAGACTTGTGTGAAGTCGGTGCCGGACTGAGGTTTCGTCTCGCGGTGCTGACATGGATCTTGGGGTATTTCTGGAGTCTCCCCAGGGGAGTCAGTCCTCGTCTCGAGTGGGGATGCCACGTGCGCTTTAACTCCCAAGGCTGTAAGCAGCAGTGTCGCGGCTTTCCCTTCGCGTGGATCAAGGGATCTGTGGCTTTCCCTCGAGGCTTTCCTCGAGTGCGCTTGCCCACAAAGCGTCTGTCCCACGTGTCACCGTGGTGTGAGTCCGATCCTAGGCTTGAAGTCGATTCTGTGCAGGGAAAATAGTTTTCCCTGGAATGGACTGAGACAGTCGTGGGGACTCTGGGAATGGTGGCACGACCCTGGAGTTCGTCTCGCTGTTCCCTGTGGAGAGCACCTCCTCTTGAGATGCGACGGGGTACGCCGGGAATTCTTTCCCCGACCACGTGAGGGA
>NW_017211931.1:0-17171 GCF_001704415.2 Capra hircus
TGACGCTGAGCATCTTGGGGAGCTCTGGAATGGTGCACGACCCGGAGTTTCCCTCTCTCCGTTTTCCTGTGGACAGCGGCCTCCCTTGAGAAGCGACGGGAACGCGGCGAATTCTTTCCCACCACTCAGAAAAGAATCCCTCCTCTGGAGCTATGAAGCGGAAACGGCGGCTCCTCTGGATGTGGTGGGACTCTCTGCTTCCTCTCGATGGAACGGGTATGTCGAGGGAAACCTTCTTGAGTTGCACAAGGGTGTTAAGGACCCTTTGGAAGTTCCAGAGGTTAGGTGTGATTAGCATCGAGACGCACTCAGGGGAAATGGGCCTCATCTCGCCTGAAGGGGAGAACCTCCTGGATTTTCTCGAGTTGCGGGCAGGTACTGTGGACTTAAGACGGGGGACCTCAGGGACCGCCCTGGTGGCCTCAGGAAATGCCAGTCCCCATGCGAATTGCTCGGGGGCCTCTCGGATTCCTCTCGCCGTCGATGCCGGGGCCTAAGACCTTGTGTGTAGTCGATGCCGGAACCTGAGGATTCCTCTCCAGCCCTGACATGGATCTTGGGGTACTTCTGGAGTCTCCCCAGGGAAGTCAATCCGCGTCTCGAGTCGGGGCATGCACGTGCGCTTTCCTCCCGAGCTGTAGCAGCAGTGTCGCGCTTCCCTTTGCGTGGATCAACGGATCTGTAGCTTTCCCTCGAGGCTTTCCCAGGAGGCTTTCCCACGAGGCTTTCCCACAGGGCTGTCCCACGTGCCACCGT
Organism: Capra hircus; assembly: GCF_001704415.2. Lineage (NCBI taxonomy): Eukaryota > Metazoa > Chordata > Mammalia > Artiodactyla > Bovidae > Capra > Capra hircus. Next base: position 757 of record NW_017211931.1, read on the forward strand.
GGTGTGAGTCGATCCTTGGGTTGAAAGTCGAGGCAGTGCAGGGAAAACAGGTTTCCCTGGAATGGACTGAGACATCTGGGGGACTCTGGGAATGGTGGCACGACCCTGGAGTTCCTCTCGCCTTTCCTGTGGAGAGCGCCTGCCGGAAGCCTTTGTGAGGAATCCCGCCCGTGACAAGGTCATGAGGAAGGAAGCTGACATACGCAAGGCGTGCTCAGACTTCAGGGGCCCCTCTGGAAATTCCTAAGCATGTACCCCAACAAAAATCTGCCGGCTTTTGTGCTCTGCTTTTCCACTCTTCTGACATTTTCTGGAAAAAGTCAATTCAGGGCTTTAGTCTTCTGCATTTGAAAGAGTGTTTCAATCCAAAAAACCCCTCCGATGGCTTTCTAGCCTGCCTGCAGGACTCTGCAAGTGTGTTTGTTTGAGGCCTCCTGACCGCAGGAGGCACAGGAAGCTTAAAACATCCTAGGAATGTAGGGGCTTCCGAGGAGTCAAAATCTTTAGAATAGGACTGATTATAAGTTTCATTTGTTGAGTCAATGTTGGCTGCCAAATTTTCATATCCTTTATTTTTAGATATAGTTGGTATATAGAAAAACAAGTAGTAGACCTAGTATTAGCAACATTAGATCCTCGAGTTAAGTACCTTCTTTGTTATATCCCCACTGCACCTTTGTTCTATAGAGATGTAACTTTAATGCTTTAAGGAGATGCAGATTAAAAAAAACACTTCAGGGGAAACAAAATTAACATTCATTAAGGAAGAGAGCTAAAAAGTGTTAACAAGCCTCTTGGCCAGAAGATAATGTAAATCACCAGAGACCTTTTGTATACAAAATGATGTATAGAAAGAGTCTGCGCTGCGAACGCTACATAATTCTGTGTTACCCATTGATCTCCATGTTTTATCAAAAGTATAAAAGGCCTTCTGAACAATAAAGGATTGGACCAGTTTCTCGAACTAGTCTCTCGGCCTAGTTTCTTGGGACTCTGGATCCCCCCATGTCTCTCTCTCTCTCTTCTTCTCTCCCCTTCCCTCTCTCTGCTCTTTACTTTAACTTCAGGCTGAATCTCCATCTGGGGCGCGGAGGCTCGCCAGGTCTACTTACTTGCCCCGGCTGCTAAGACCCGCACGAAAGGGAGCTTAAGGCGAGGCACCCTTAGATATTCAAGCGGGCGCCAGTGGCCAAACGTAGATGGTGCAAATTCCTTGTCTGGAATTTTAATGGCCTTCCGTGAAAACCAAGCTATTCAGCCCTCTTCCTCCACTTAATCTTCTTATTACACTATAGTTTCTTAACCTAATCTTACATTAATAAACAAACAAGTCTTTCCACGCCAACGCCGTCCACCCTTCGAATTCCCTGGATCCACCGGGGCTGGACCCTGGCAAGCGCCTCCACTTGAGATGCGACGGGAACGCGGGGAATTCTTTCCCCACCACGCAGGAAAAGGATCCCTCCTCTCGAGCTAGGAGGCGGAAACGGGGCTCCTCTGGATGTGGGCGGGACTCTCGTGCTTCCTCTCGAGTGGAGACGGGTATGTCAGAGAACTTCTTGAGTTGCAGCAAGGGTGTGAAGGACCCTTTGGAAGTTCCAGATGTTAGATGTGATTAGCCTCGAGACGCCTCAGCGGAAATGGGCCTCATTTCGCCTGGAGGGGAGAACCTCCTGGATTTTCTCGAGTTGCGGCAGGTGCTCTCGACTTACGACGGGGACCTCAGGGACCCGCTCTGGTGGCCTCAGGAAAGTCCAGTCCCCATGCGAGTTGCTCGGGGGCCTCTCGGGATTCCTCTCCCATCGATGCCGGGGCCCTAGATCTTGTGTGGAATCGGTGCCGTAACCTGAGCATTCCTCTCCAGTGCTGACATGGATCTTGGGGTACTTCTGGAGTCTGCCCAAGGGAGTCAGTCCTCGTCTCGAGAGGGGGCATGCACGTGCGCTTTCCTCACGAGCTGTAGCAGCAGTGTCGCGCTTCCCTTCCCGTGGATAAAGGGATCTGTGGCTTTCCCTCGAGGCTTTCCCACAGGGCTGTCCCACGTGCCACCGTGGTGTGAGTCGATCCTCGGCTTGAAAGTCGAAACAGTGCAGGGAAAACAGGTTTCCCTGGAATGGACTGAGACATCTGGAGGACTCTGGGAATGGTGGCACGACCCTGGAGTTCCTCTCACCTTTCCTGTGGAGAGTGCCTCCTCTTAAGATGCGACAGGAACGCCGGGAATTCTTTCCCGAAAACGCAGGGAAAGGAACCCGTCTCTCGAGCAAGGAGGCGGAAACGGGGCTCCTCTGGATGTGGGCGGGACTCTCGTGCTTCCTCTCGAGTGGAGACGGGTATGTCGGGGAACTTTTAGAGTTGCAGCAAGGGTGTGAAGGACCCGTTGGAAGTTCCAGAAGTTAGGTGTGATTAGCCTCGAGACGCCTCAGCGGAAATGGGCCTCATCTCGCCTGGAGGGGAGAACCTCCTGGATTTTCTCGAGTTGCGGCAGGTGCTCTCGACTTACGACGGGGACCTCAGGGACCTGCTCTGGTGGCCTCAGGAAAGGCCAATCCCCATGCGAGTTGCTCAGGGGCCTCTCGGGATCCTCTCCCGTCGATGCTGGGGCTTAAGACCATGTGTGGAGTCGGTGTCGAAACCTGTGGATTCCTCTCCAGTGCTGACATGGATCTTGGGGTACTTCTGGAGTCTCCCCAGGGGACTCAGTCCTCGTCTCGACTGGGGGCATCCAAGTGCGCTTTCCTCCCGAGCTGTAGCAGCAGTGTCACACTTTCCTTCGCATGGATCAAGGGATCTGTGGCTTTCCTTCGAGGCTTTCCCACGAGGATTTCCCACGAGACTTTCCCAAAGGACTGTCCCACGTGCCACCGTGTTGTGAGTCGATCCTCGGCTTGAAAGTCGAAACAGTGCAGGGAAAACAGGTTTCCCTGGAATGGACTGAGACATCTGGGGGATTCTGGGAATGTGCCTCGATCCTGGAGTTCCTCTCGCCTTTCCTGTGGAGAGCGCCTCCTCTTGAGATGCGACGGGAACGCCGGGAATTCTTTCCCGACCCCGCAGGGAAAGGATCCCTCCTCTCGAGCTAGGAGGCGGAAACGGGGCTCCTCTGGATGTGGGCGGGACTCTCGTGCTTCCTCTCGAGTGAAGACGGGTATGTCGGGGAACTTCTTGAGTTGCAGCAAGGGTGTGAAGGACCCTTTCGGAAGTTCCAGAGCTTAGGTGTGATTAGCCTCGAGACGCCTAGGCGGAAATGGGCCTCATCTCGCCTGGAGGGGAGAACCTCCTGGATTTTCTCGAGTTGCGGCAGGTGCTCTCGACTTACGACGGGGACCTCAGGGACCCTCTCTGGTGGCCTCAGGAAAGGCCAGTCCCCATGCGAGTTGCTCGGGGGCCTCTCGGGATTCCTCTCCCGTCGATGCCGGGGCCTAAGACCTTGCTTGGAGTCGGTGCCGGAACGTGAGGATTCCTCTCCAGTGCTGACATGGATCTTGGGCTACTTCTGTAGTCTCCCCAGGGGAGTCAGTCCTCGTCTCGAGTGGGGGCATGCACGTGCGCTTTCCTCCCGAGCTGTAGCAGCAGTGTCAAGCTTCCCTTCGAGTCGAAAAAGGGATCTGCGGCTTTCCCTCGAGGCTTTCCCCGAGTCTTTCCCACGAGGCTTTCCCACAGGGCTGTCCCACGTGCCACCGTGGTGTGAGTCGATCCTCGGCTTGAAAGTAGAGGCAGTGCAGGGAAAACAGGTTTCCCTGGAATGGACTGAGACATCTGGGGCACTCTGGGAATGGTGGCACGACCCTGGAGTTCCTCTCGCCTTTCCTGTGGAGAGCGCCTCCTCTTGAGAATGCGACGGGAACGCTGGGAATTCTTTCCCGACCACGCAGGGAAAGGATCCCTCCTCTCGAGCTAGGAGGCGGAAACGGGGCTCCTCTGGATGTGGGCGGGACTCTCGTGCTTCCTCTCGAGTGGAGACGGGTATGTCGGGGAACTTCTTGAGTTGCAGCAAGGGTGTGAAGGACCCTTTGGAAGATCCAGACGTTAGATGTGATTAGCCTTCGAGACGCCTCAGCGGAAATGGGCCTCATCTCGCCTGGAGGGGAGAACCTCCTGGATTTTCTCGAGTTGCGGCAGGCTGCTCTCGACTTACGACGGGGACCTCAGGGACCCGCTCTGGTGGCCTCAGGAAAGGCCAGTCCCCATGCGAGTTGCTCGGGGGCCTCTCGGGATTCCTCTCCCCTCAATGCCGGGGCGTAAGACCTTGTGAGGAGTCGGTTCCGGAACCTGAGGATTCCTCTCCAGTGCCCGACATGGATCTTGGGGTACTTCTGGAGTCTCCCCAGGGGAGTCAGTCCTCGTCTCGATTGGGGGCATGCACGAGCGCTTTCCTCCCGAGCTGTAGCAGCAGTGTCACGCTTCACTTCGCGTGGATCAAGGGATCTGTGGCTTTCCCACGAGGCTTTCCCACAGGGCTGTCCAACGTGCCACCGTGGTGTGAGTCGGATCCTCGGCTTGAAAGTCGAGGCAGTGCAGGGAAAACAGGTTTCCCTGGAATGGACTGAGATATCTGGGGGACTCTGGGAATGGTGGCACGACCCTGGAGTTCCTCTCGCCTTTCCTGTGGAGAGCGCCTCCTACTTGAGATGCGACGGGAACGCGGGAATTCTTTCCCGAACCACGCAAGGAAAGGATCCCTCCTCTGGAGCTAGGAGGCGGAAACGGGTCTCCTCTGGATGTGGGCAGGACTCTCGTGCTTCCTCTCGAGTGGAGACGGGTATGTCGGGGAACTTCTTGAGTTGCAGTAAGGGTGTGAAGGACCCTTTGGAAGTTCCAGATGTTAGATGTGATTAGCCTCCAGAGGCCTCAGCGGAAATGGGCCTCATCTTGCCTTGAGGGTAGAACCTCCTGCATTTTCTCGAGTTGCGGCAGGTGCTCTCGACTTACGACAGGGACCTCAGGGACCCGCTCTGGTGGCCTCAAGAAAGGCCAGTCCCCATGCGAGTTGCTCGGGGGCTTCTCGGGATTCCTCTCCCGTCGATGCCGGGGCCTAAGACCTTGCTTGGAGTCGGTGCCGGAACGTGAGGATTCCTCTCCAGTGCTGACATGGATCTTGGGCTACTTCTGGAGTCTCCCCAGGGGAGTCAGTCCTCGTCTCGAGTGGGGGCATGCACGTGCGCATTACTCCCGAGCTGTAGCAGCAGTGTCACGCTTCCCTTCGCGTGGGTCAAGGGATCTGCGGCTTTCCCTCGAGGCTTTCCCATGAGGCTTTCCCACAGGGCTGTCCCACGTGCCACCGTGATGTGAGTCGATCCTCGGCTTGAAAGTCGAGGCAGTGCAGGGAAAACAGGTTTCCCTGGAATGGACTGAGACATCTGGGGGACTCTGGGAATGGTAGCATGACCCTGGAGTTACTCTCGCCTTTCCTGTGGAGAGCGCCTCCTCTTGAGATGCGACGGGAACGCCGGGAATTCTTTCCCGACCACGCAGCGAAAGGATCCCACCTCTGGAGCTAGGAGGCGGAAACGGGGCTCCTCTGGATGTGGGCGGGACTCTCGTGCTTCCTCTCGAGTGGAGACGGGTTATGTTCGGGGAACTTCTTGAGTTGCAGCAAGGGTGTGAAGGACCCTTTGGAAGTTCCAGAGCTTAGGTGTGATTAGCCTCGAGACGCCTCAGCGGAAATGGGCCTCATCTCACCTGGAGGGGAGAACCTCCTGAATTTTCTCAAGTTGCGGCAGGTGCTGTGGACTTAAGACGGGGTCCTCAGGGACCCGCTCTGGTGGCCTCAGGAAAGGCCAGTCACCATGCGAGTTGCTCGGGGGCCTCTCGGGATTCCTCTTCCCGTCGATGCCGGCGCCTTATACCTTGTGTGGAGTCGGTGCCGAAACCTGAGAAAACCTCTCCAGTGCTTACATGGACCTTGGGGTACTTCTGGAGTCTCCCCGGTTAGTCAGTCCTCGTCCCTAGTGGATGCATGTACGTGCAATTTCCTCCCGAGCTGTAGCAGCAGTGTCACGCTTCCCTTCGCGTGGATCCAGGAATCTGTGGCTTTCCGTGGAGGCTTTCCCACGAGGCTTTGCCACGAGGCTTTCCCACGACGTTTACCCACTGGGCTGTCCCACGTGCCACCGTGTTGTGAGTCGTCCTTGGCTTGAAAGTCGAGGCAGTGCTGGGAAACTGGTTTCCCTGTTATGGACTGAGCATCTGGGGGACTGTGGGAATGGTGGCACGACCCTGGAGTTCCTCTCGCCTTTCCTGTGGAGAGCGCCTCCTCTTGAGATGCGACGGAACGCCGGGAATTCTTTCCCGACCGCGCAGGGAAAGGATCCCTCCTCTCCAGCTAGGAGGCAGAAACGGGTCTCCTCTGGATGTGGGCGGGACTCTCGTGCTTCCTTTCGAGTGGAGCCGGGTAAGTCGGGGAACTTCTTGAGTTGCAGCAAGGGTGTGAAGGACCCTTTGGAAGTTCCAGAGGTTAGGTGTGATTAGCCTCGAGAAGCCTCAGCGGAAATGGTCTTCATCTCGCCTGGAGGGGAGAACCTCCTGGATTTTCTCGAGTTGCGGCAGGTGCTCTCGACTTACGACGGGGACCTCAGGGACCCGCTCTGGTGGCCTCAGGAAAGGCCAGTCTCCATGCGAGTTGCTCGGGGGCCTCTCGGGACTCCTCTCCCTTAGATGCCTGAGCCTAAAATCTTGTGTGAAGTCGGTGCCTGAACCTGAGGTTTCCTCTCCAGTGCTGACATGCATCTTGGGGTATTTCTGGAGTCTCCCCAGGGGAGTCAGTCCTCGTCTCGAGTGGGGGCATGCACGTGCGCTTTCCTCCCTAGCTGTAGCAGCAGTGTCACGCTACCCTTCTCGTGGATCAAGGGATCTGTGGCATTCCCTCGAGGCTTTCCCACGAGGCTTTCCCACGAGGCTTTCCCACAGGGCTGTCCCACGTGCCACCGTGGTGTGAGTGGATCCTCGGCTTCAAAGTCGAGGCAGTGCAGGGAAAACAGGTTTCCCTGGAATGGAGTGAGACATCTGGGGGACTCTGAGAATGGTGGTACGACTCTGAAGTTCCTCTCGCCTTTCCTGTGGAAAGCGACTCCTCTTGAGATGCGACGGGAACGCCGGGAATTCTGTCCCGACCACGTAGGGAAAGGATCCCTCCTCTCGAGCTAGGAGGCGGAAGCGGGACTGCTCTGGATGTGGGTGGGACCTTCGTGCTTCCTCTCGAGTGGCGACGGGTATGTCGGGGAACTTCTTGAGTTGAAGCAAGGGTGTGAAGGAACCTTTGGAAGTTCCAGAGTTTAGGTGTGATTAGCCTCGAGACACCTCAGCGGAAATGGGCCTCATCTCGCCTGGAGGGGAGAACCTCCTGGATTTTCTGGAGTTGCGGCAGGTGCTCTCGACTAACGACGGGGACCTCAGGGACCCGCTCTGGTCGCCTCAGGAAAGGCCAGTCCCCATGCGAGTTGCCCGGGGGCCTCTTGGGATTCCTCTCCCGTTAATGCCGGGGCCTAAGACCTTGTGTGGAGTCAGGTGCTGGAAACTGAGGATTCCTCTGCAGTGCCGACATGTATCTTGGTGAACTCCTGGAGTCTCCCCAGTGGAGTCAGTCCTCGTCTCGAGTGGGGGCATGCACGTGAGCTTTCCTCCCGAGCTGTAGCAGCAGTGTCACGCTTCCCTTCGCGTGGATCAAGGTTACTGTGGCTTTCCCAAGAGGCTTTCCCACAGGGCTGTCCCACGTGCCACCGTGGTGTGAGTCGATCCTCGGCTTGAAAGTCGAGGCAGTGCAGGGAAAACAGGTTTCCCTGGAATAGACTGAGATATCTGGGGGACTCAGGGAATGGTGGCACGACCCTGGAGTTCCTCTCGCCTTTCCTGTGGAGAGCGACTCCTCTTGAGATGCAACGGGAACACGGGGAATTCTTTCCCGACCACGCAGGGAAAGGATCCCTCCTCTTGAGCTATGAGGCAGAAACGGGTCTCCTCTGGATGTGGGCGGGACTCTCGTGCTTCCTCTCGAGTGGAGAGGGGTACGTCGGGGAACTTCTTGAGTTGCAGCAAGGGTGTGAAGGACCCTTTGGAAGTTCCAGAGGCCAGGTTGATTAGCCTCGAGACGCCTCCGCGGAAATGGGCTTCATCTCGCCTGGAGGGGAGAACCTCCTGGATTTTCTAGAGTTGCCACAGGTGCTCTCGACTTAAGACGAGGACCTCAGGGACCTGCTCTGGTGGCCTCAGGAAAGGCCAGTCCCCATGCGAGTTGCTAGCGGGCCCTTCGGGATTCCTCTCCCGTCGATGCCGGGGCCTAAGACGTTGTGTGGAGACGGTGCCGGAACCTGAGGATTCCTCTCCAGTGCTGACATGGATCTTGTGGTACTTCTGGAGTCTCCACTGGGGATTCAGTCCTCGTCTCGACTTAGGTCATGCACGTGCACTTTCCTCCCGAGCTGTAGCAGCAGTGTCATGCTTCCCTTCGCGTGGATGAAGAAATCTGTGGCTTTCATCGAGGTTTTTGCAGGAGGCTTTCCCACGAGGCTTTCCCACAGGGCTGTCCCACGTGCCACCTTGGTGTGAGTCGATCCTCGGCTTGAAAGTCGAGGCAGTGCAGGGAAAACTGGTTTCCCTGGAATGGACTGAGACATCTGGGGGACTCTGGGTATGGTGGCTCGACCCTGGAGTTCCTCTCGCCTTTCCTGTGGAGAGCGCCTCCTCTTGAGATGCGACGGAAACACCGGGAATTCTTTCCCGAACACGCAGAGAAAGGATCCCTCCTCTCGAGCTAGGAGGCGGAAACGGGGCTCCTCTGGATGTCGGCGGGAGGCTCGAGCTTTCTCTCAAGTGGAGACGGTTATGTCGGGGAACTTCTTGAGTTTCAACAAGTGAGTGATGTACCCTTTGGAAGTTCCAGAGGTTAGGTGTGATTAGCCTCGAGAGGCCTCATTGGAAATGGGCCTCATCTCGCCTGGAGGGGAGAAACTTCTGGATTTTCTCGAGTTGCAGCAGTTTCTCTCCACTTACGACGGGGACCTCAGGGACATGCTCTGGTGGCCTCAGGAGAGGCCATTCCCCATGCGAGTTGCTCGGGGGCCTCTCGGGATTCCTCTCCTGTCGATGCCGTGTCCTAAGACCTTGTGTGGAGTCGGTGCCGGAACCTGAGGATTCCTCTCCAGTGCTGACATGGATTTTGGGGTACTTTTGGAGTCTCCCTAGGGGAGTCAGTCCTCGTCTCGTTTGGGGGCATGCAAGTGCGCTTTCCTCCCGAGATGGGGCAGCAGTGTCATGTTTCCCGTCGAGTGGATCAAGGAATCAGTGGCTTTTCCTCGAGTCTTTTCCACAAGGCTTTCCCACGAGGCTTTTCCACAGGGCTGTCCCACGTGCCAACGTGGTGTGAGTCGATCCTCGGCTTGAAATTCGAGGCAGTGCAGGGAATACAGGTTTCCCTGGAATGGACTGAGACCTCTTGGGGACTATCAGATTGGTGGCACACCCTGGAGTTCCGCTCGCCTTTCCTGTGGAGATGGCCTCCTCTTGAGATGCGACGGGAACGCCGGGAATTCTTTCCCGAGAACACAGGGAAAGGATCCCTCCTCTCGAGCTAGGAGGCGGAAACGGGGCTCCTCTAGATGTGGGCGGGAATCTCGTGCTTCCTCTCGAGTGGAGACGGGTATGTCAGGGAACTTCTTGAGTTGCAGCAAGGGTGTGAAGGACCCTTTGGAAGTTCCATAGGTTAGGTGTGATTAGCCTCGAGACGCCTCTGGGAAATGGGCCTCATCTCGCCTGGAGGGGAGTACTTCCTGAATTTTCTCGAGTTGTGGCAGGCGCTCTCGACTTACGACGGGGACCTCAGGCACCCGCTCTGGTGGCCTCAGGAAAGGCCAGTCCACATGCGAGTTGATTGGGGGCCTCTTGGGATTCCTCTCTCGTCGATGCCAGGGCCTAAGATCTTGTATGGAGTCCGTGCCGGAACCTGAGCATTCCTCTCCAGTGCAGACATGGATCCTGGGGTACTTCTGGAGTTTCCCCAGGGGAGTCAGTCCTCGTCTCGAGCGGGGGCATGCACGTGCGCTTTCCTCCCAGGTTGTAGCACAAGTGTCACGCTTCCCTTCGCGTGGATCAAGAGATCTGTGGCTTTCCCTTGAGGCTTTCCCACGAGGCTTTCCCACGAGGCTTTCTCACAGGGCTGTCCCACGATGCCACCGTGGTGTGAGTCTATCCTCGGCTTTAAAGTCGAGGCAGTGCAGGGAAAACAGGTTTCCCTGGAATGGACTGAGACATCTGGGGGACTCTGGGAATGGTGGCACGACCCTGGAGTTCCTCTCGCCTTTCCTGTGGAGAGCGTCTCCTCTTGTGATGCGACGGGAACGCCGGGAATTCTTTCCCGTACACGCAGGGAAAGGATCCCTCCTCTCGAGCTAGGAGGCGGAAACGGGGCTCCTCTGGATGTGGGCAGAACTCTCCTCCTTCCTCTCGAGTGGAGACGGGTATGTCGGGAAACTTCCTGAGTTGCAGCAAGGGTGCGAAGGACCTTTTGGAAGCTCCAGAGGTTAGGTGTGATTAGCCTCGAGACGCCTCAGCGGAAATGGGCCTCTTCTCGCCTGGAGGGGAGAACCTCCTGGATTTTCTCGAGTTGCAGCAGGTGCTCTCGACTTACGACGAGGACCTCAGGGACCCGCTCTGGTGACCTCAGGAAAGGCCAGTCCCCATGCGAGTTGCCTGGGGGCCTCTCGGGATTCCTCTCCTGTCGATGCCAGGGCCTAAGATCTTGTATGGAGTCGGTGCCGGAACCTGAGCATTCCTCTCCAGTGCAGACATGGATCCTGGGTTACTTCTGGAGTCTCCCCAGGGGAGTCAGTCCTCGTCTCGAGTGGGGGCAGGGACGTGCGCTTTCCTCCCGAGCTGTAGCAGCAGTGTCACGCTTCCCTTCGCGTGGATCAAGAGATCTGTTGCTTTCCCTAGAGGCTTTCCCACGAGGCTTTCCCATGAGGCTTTCCCACAAGGCTGTCCCACGTGCCACCATGCTGTGAATCGACCCTCGGCTTGAAAGTCGAGACAGTGCAGGGAGAACAGTATCCCTGGAATGGACTGAGACATCTGGGGGACTCTGGGAATGGTGGCACGACCCTGGAGTTCCTCTCGCCTATCCTGTGGAGAGCGCCTCCTCTTGAGATGCGACGGGAACGCCGGGAATTCTTTCCCGACCACGCAGGGAAAGGATCCCTCCTCTCGAGCTAGGAGGCGGAAACGGGGCTCCTCTGGATGTGGGCGGGACTCTCATACTTCCTCTCGAGTGGAGACGGGTATATCGGGGAACTTGTTGAGTTACAGCAAGGGTGTGAAGGACCCTTTGGAAGTTCCAGAGGTTAGGTGTGATTAGCCTCGTGGCGCCTCAGCGGAAATGGGCCTCATCTCGCCTGGAGGGGCGAACCTCTTGGATTTTCTCGAGTTGCGACAGGTGCTCTCGACTTACGACGGGGACATCAGGGACCCGCTCTGGTGGCCTCAGGAAAGGCCAGTCCCCATGCGAGTAATTCGGGGGCCTCTAGGGCCTCCTCTCCCGTCGATGCCGGGGCCTAAGACCTTGTGTAGAGTCGGTGCCAGAACCTGAGCATTCCTCTCCAGTGCTGACATGGATTTTGGGGTACTTTTGGAGTCTCCCTAGGGGAGTCAGTCCTCGTCTCGTTTGGGGGCATGCAAGTGCGCTTTCCTCCCGAGATGGGGCAGCAGTGTCATGTTTCCCGTCGAGTGGATCAAGGAATCAGTGGCTTTTCCTCGAGTCTTTTCCACAAGGCTTTCCCACGAGGCTTTCCCACAGGGCTGTCCCACGTGCCAACGTGGTGTGAGTCGATCCTCGGCTTGAAACTCGAGGCAGTGTAGGGAATACAGGTTTCCCTGGAATGGACTGAGACCTCTCGGGGACTATCAGATTGGTGGCACACCCTGTAGTTCCGCTCGCCTTTCCTGTGGAGCCCACCTCCTCTTCAGATGCGAGGAGAACGCCGGGAATTCTTTCCCGAACACGCAGGGAAAGGATCCCTCCTCTCAAGCTATGAGGCGGAAACGGGGACCCTCTGGATGTTTACGGTACTCTCGTGCTTCCTCTTGAGTGGAGACCGGTATGTCGGGGAACTTCTTGAGTTGCAGCAAGGGTGTGAAAGAACCTTTGGAATTCCAGAGGTTAGGTGTGATTAGCCTCGAGACGCCTCAGCAGAAATGGGCCTCATCACACCTGGAGGGGAGAACCTCCTGGATTTTCTCGAGGTTGCGGCAGGTGCTCTCGAATTACGACGGGGACCTCAGGGACCAGCTCTGGTGGCCTCAGGAAAGGCCATTCCCCATGCGAGTTGCTCCGGGGCCTCTCGGGATTCCTCTCCCGTCGATGAAGGGGCCTAAGACCTTTTGTGGAGTCGTTGCCGGAACGTGAGGATTCCTCTCCAGTGCTGACATGGATCTTGAAGTACTTCTGGAGTCTCCCCAGGGAAGTCAGTCCTAGTCTCGAGTGGGGGCAGGCACGTGCGCTTTCCTCCCGAGCTGTAGCAGCAGTGTCACGCTTCCCTTCGCGTGGTTCAAGGGATCTGTGGCTTTCCCACGAGGCTTTCCCACAGGGCTGTCCCACGTACCACCGTGGTGTGAGTCGATCCTCGGCTTGAATGTCGAGGCAGTGCTGGGAAAACTGGTTTCCCTGTTATGGACTGAGCATCTGGGGGACTCTGGGAATAGTGGCACGACCCAGGAGTTCCTCTCGCCTTTCTGTGGTGAGCGCCTCCACTTGAGATGCGACGGGATCGCCGGGAATTCTTTCTCGACCACACAGGAAATGAATCCCTCCTCTGGAACTATGAAGCGGAAACGGGGCTCCTCTGGATGTGGGTGGGACTCTCGTGCTTCCTCTCGATTGGAAACGGGTATGTCGAGGAACTTCTTGTGTTGCAGCAAGGGTGTTAAGGACCCTTTGGAAGTTCCAGAGGTTAGGTGTGATTAGCATCGAGACGCCTCAGGGGAAATGGGCCTCATCTCGCCTGAAGGGGAGAACCTCCTGGATTTTCTCGAGTTGCGGCAGGTACTGTGGACTTAAGACGGGGACCTCAGGGACCGCCCTGGTGGCCTCAGGAAATGCCAGTCCCCATGCGAATTGCTCGGGGGCCTCTCGGGATTCCTCTCCCGTCGATGCCGGGGCCTAAGACCTTGTGTGTAGTCGATGCCGGATCCTGAGGATTCCTCTCCAGCCCTGACATGGATCTTGGGGTACTTCTGGAGTCTCCCCAGGGAAGTCAGTCCTCGTCTCGAGTGGGGGCATGCTCGTGCGATTTCCTCCCGAGCTGGAGCAGCTGTGTCGCGCTTCCCTTCGTGTGGATCAAGGGATCTGTGGCTTTCCCTCGAGGCTTTCCTACGAGGCTTTCCCACGAGGCTTTCCCACAGGGCTGTCCCACGTGCCACCGTGGTTTGAGTCGATCCTCGGCTTGAAAGTCGAGGCAGTGCAGGGAAAACAGGTTTCCCTGGAATGGACTGAGACATGTGGGGGATTCTGGGAATGGTGGCACGACCCTGGAGTTCCTCTCGCCTTTCCTGTGGAGAGCGCCTCCTCTTGAAATGCGCCGGGAACGCCGGGAATTCTTTCCCGACCACGCAGGGAAAGGATCCCTCCTCTGGATCTATCAGGCAGAAACGGGGCTCCTCTGGATGTGGGCGGGACTCTCGTGCTTCCTCTCGAGTGGAGTCAGGTATGTTGGGGAACTTCTTGATTTGCAACAAGGGTGTGAAGGACCCTTTGGAAGTTCCAGAGTTTAGGTGTGATTAGCCTCGAGACGCCTCAGCGGAAATGGGCCTCATCTCGCCTGGAGGGGAGAACCTCCTGGATTTTCTCGAGTTGCGGCAGGTGCTCTCGACTTGAGACGTTGTCCTCAGGGACCCGCTCTGGAGGCCTCTGGAAATGCCAGTCCCCATGGGAGTTGCTCGGGGACCTCTCGGGATCCCTCTCCTGTCGATGCCGGGGCCTAAGACATTGTGTGGAGTCGGTTCCGTAACCTGAGGATTCCTCTCCAGTGCTGAAAAGGATCTTGGGGAACTTCTGGACTCTCCCCAGTGGAGTCAGTCCTCGTCTCGAGTGGGGGCATACACGTGCGCTTTACTCTCGAGCTGTAGCAGCATTGTAACGCTTCCCTTCGCGTGGATCAAGGGATCTGTGGCTTTCCCTCGAGGCTTTCCCACGAGGCTTTCCCACGAGGCTTTCCCACAGGGCTGTCCCACGTGGCAACGTGGTGTGAGTCGATCCTCTGCTTGAAAGTCGAAACAGTGCAGGGAAAACAGGTTTCCCTGGAATGGACTGAGATATCTGGAGGACTCTGGGAATGGTGGCACAACCCTGGAGTTCCTCACGCCTTTCCTGTGGAGAGTGCCACCTCTTGAGATGCGACAGGAACGCCGAGAATTCTTTCCCGACCACGCAGGGAAAGGAACCCGTCTCTCGAGCAAGGAGGCCGAAACGGAGGTGAAGAGAGATGACGGGAAGAGGAATCGCGAGAGCCCCGAGCAATTCGGGCATGGACTGGATTTCCTGAGCGCCAAACCAGGCGCGGGTCCCTGAGTCCGCCCGTCTTAAGTCCAGCAGTACCTGCCGCAACTGAGAAAATCCAGGACGTTCTCCCTTCTAGGCGAGATGAGGCCCATTTCCCGCTGAGGCGTCTCGAGCTAATCACAACTCTAACGTCTGGACTTCCAAAGGGTCCTTAACACCTTCCTTGCTGCAACTCAAGAAAGTCCTCGACATACCCGTTTCCAATCGAGAGGAAGCACGAGAGTCCACCCACATCCAGAGGAGCCCCGTTTCCCGCTTCTTAGTCCAGAGGAGGGATTCTTTCCTGTGCGTGGTCGAGAAAGAATCCGCCGCGTCCCGTCGCATTCTCAAAGTGGAGGCGCTCACCCACAGAAAGGCGAGAGGAACTCCTTGGTCGTGCACATTCCCAGAGTGCCCAGATGGCTCAGTCCATATCAGGGAACCAGTGTTTTCCCAGCACTGCCTCTACTTCAAGCCGAGGATCGACTACACACACGGTGGTACGTGGGACACCCGTGGGAAAGTCGTGAGCCTCGTGGAAACCTCGTGGAAAGCCCGGAAAGCCACAGATCCTGATCCACGCGAAGGGAAGACTGACACTGCTGCTACAGCTCGGAGGAAAGCAGCATGTGCCCCCACTCAGAAGAGAACTGACTCCTGGGGAGACTCCAGAAGTACCCAAGATCCATGTAGCACTGGAGGGAATCCTCAGGTTCCGGCACCGACTCCACACAAGGTCTTAGGCGACTGCATCACGGGAGAGGAATCCCGAGAGGCCGCCGAGCAACTCGCATGGGTCTGCCTTTCCTGAGGCCACCAGAGAGGTCCCTGATGTCCCGCATTAACTCGAGAGCACCGGCCGCAACTCGAGAAAATCCAGGAGGTTCTCTCCTTCCAGGCGAGATGAGGCCCCATTTCGCTGAGGGGTCTCGAGGCTAATCACACCTAACCTCTGGAACTTCCAAAGGGTCCTTCACACCCTTGCTGCACCTAAGAGTTCCCCGACATATCCGTCTCCACTCGAGAGGAAGACACGAGAGTCCCGCCCACATCCAGAGGAGTCCGCGGTTTCCGCCTCCTAGCTCGAGAGAGGGATCCTTTCCCTGCGTGTTGGGGAAGAATTCCCGGCGTTCCGTCGCATCTCAAGAGGAGCGCGCTCTCCCACAGGAAAGGCGAGAGGACAACTCCTAGGGTTGTGCCACCATTCCAGAGTCCCCAGATGTCCAGTCCATTCCAGGGAAACCTGTTTTTCCCTGCACTGCCTCGACTTTCAAGCCGAGAAATCGACTCACACCAACGGTGGCACGTGGACAGCCCTGTGGGAAGGCCTCGTGGGAAAGCCTCTGGGAAAGCCTCGGGGAAAGCCACGATCCCTTGATCCACTCGCGAAGGGAAGCGTGACACTGCTGCTTCAGCTCGGGAGGCAAATCTCAGCTGATGCGCCAACTCGAGAACGAGGACTGAGTCCCCTGGGTAGGCTCCAGAAGATCCCCAAGATCCATGTGCAGCACATGGAGAGTAATCCTCAGGTTCTACACCGATTCGCAACACATGGTCTTAAGCCCCGGCATCAGACGGAGAAGGAATCCCGAGAGGCCCCTGAGCAACTCGCGATGGGGATTGCCTTTCCTGAGGCCACCAAGAGCAGGTCCCTGAGGTCCCCGTCGTAAGTTGAGAGCACCTGCCACAACTCGAGAAAATCCAGGAGGTTCTCCCCTCCAGGGAGATGGAGGCCCATTTCGCGCTGAGGCGTCAGAGGCTAATCACACCTAACTTCTGGAACTTCCAAAGGGGTCCTTCACACCGTTGCTACAACTCAAAGAGTTCTCCCGCATACCCGACTCCACTCAGGATGAAGCACGAGAGTCCCGCCCACGGATCCGAGAGACGCCGT
>NW_017211932.1:0-17169 GCF_001704415.2 Capra hircus
GGGGGAAAACTATACTTAATTTCTCCTTTTTAATTTTTGAATTAACGTGAGGGTAAATGATGCAAGATCTGATCACAAGAATTTCCTATAGCAATCTGCCAATCAGCAAACATTTGAAAAGCATCAAGTTGTTTTTGTTATATGGAATTACAATTTTTGATGGCTCTTTACTGAACAATTTAATAAATCAGTATGCTTGAATTAATCTTTTAAATTAATATGTCAGTAATTTTTTCTTAGGCAGAGGCCATTGTTCCACCAAGTTGGGATAAGATAAAACTATTTTTGGGGGGTCATTAGATGGAACCAATGGGCCTTCTTGTCACAAGCATCCTGTAGGTATACATTTTGTGGCAAGAATAATTTAATCTCCTTTTTTGGCAATATTAATCTTAATTAACTGATCATTTAAAGCCTCATTCACTTTAACGAAAGCCAACTGTGTCACACTAGTCAACTTTTTCTTAGAACTGGGATTAGGATTGTTATTTTTCAGCAATCAAACAAAAGGCTTTAAATCTACAAAAGTCAGTTTTAAATGTGGCATATCCAATTAATATCACCTAATAATTTTTGGAAATCATTTAAAGTTAGTAAACAATCTCTCAGCAGCTTTAAAAGGACATTATCAGTTTTAAAACTTTTGGCAGACCCAAATATAAGAAGCAAGAAAAGCTTTTTTAATGATCTTTTTATAACCCAAATCTGGTCTATAGCCTTTTAGATGACAAGTAACCATTTAATCTTTGCTTGAATACTTCCAGCAACGGGGAGCTCACTATTCACCAAGGTTTTAAACTCTCTCTCACCTCTTACTCTATAGCATTTTTATCCTGCATACCACCTTTTCTAATCCCACCAACTCCTTTTCAGTAGTATATGTTGTCCAGGAGCTGCGCTAGTCTCTCAGCAATGTAAGAAACGTCTTGTCTATTGTCTAACAGCCATGACATTTTATATCTTTAAAAAATCTTTTAAAGGCCTAGAAGCTGCAATTTTTTGCACCCAAAAAGCTAGATCTAGATCCTCTGGGGCTTTTTTGTCTGGTTTTTCTGTCTGGTAATAAGGTAAAAGCAAAAGCTGTGCTATTTTTTAAATTTTTAATTGCACAGTTTTAGCAGGTGGCAATATCAAAACTTCAATTTTTTTTAGTATAATCAGAATTTACTACACAAGACACTACCGAAATTTTTTGAAAAGAAAGCAAGCTATGCCCCAGCACAAGTCTTACAATGTCCTCAGGCAGGGGACTAGCCACTGGAATCTGAGTCAGGAGCTATTATTATTAAGGTGGTGGAACTGAGGTCCAGGCCTGAGCTACCTGGGGTTGTTTGGTACGGCTTGTTATCTCTGTTTAGCAAGACATTTTGGCAAAAAATGTTCTATTTGGCCTCAAGAGAAACATTTTGCATTTGTTAAGTCCTTTTTATTACGAATATTTTTCTTTTTTTTTCCTGTTTTTCTTCCTTTTTCTTTTTTTTGTTGGGTGAGGCCCCTCCTGAGGGGATTTTATGCAAGGAACAAGCTCTGTTTTAAAAGCTCTTTTGCTCAAAAATATTGTCACTATCGTTTTCAAACTTAAGCAATGTTCTGGGAGGCTTTGGATATAAAGTGGGGAGTTCTTAAGCCCTGGGGAGGCGCAAGCAGAGGTTGCAGTGGTCGCCTTAAATAAGACAACTCTTTTAAAGGTTTGGTTTGTGTAGAGGGGAGGGGGCTCTCCAGGGCGCTCGGCCGCTGCGTCCTATAAGCACCCTCCTTCCTCGGGAGGAAGAGTACAGTCTCTCTACTTTTGTTTGCCAATGGCAGAAAATATGATCTGCGTAATAGGTGGAGACCCACTACGATCCACTGCTATAGTCTCTCCCATAGGCTATCTAACTAACAGCCTCATGACGGGGGTCCAGAACATTTGTAATAATATTTTACAGAGCAAAAGCATTTACAGGCCCATGCAAAGTATAATTAGTTTTTAGCTGTTTTATTACCTTTATCCAAGTATCTAAATCTCTTTTCTGGAAACCAAGGACATTGGTCTCGTAACACGAGCCTTTTAATCTTTAATTTGTCTTTTTTGTTTAACAGTTACAAAATTACTTGTATAAAGAGGTGTCATTGTTTTGAGTCATTGTTACCCGTGTCAGAAAATTAAGAGTTATAGAAAAGTCTGCCTTGACAAAAAGGTTTTACCTTAGCCAAGGGGGTTTTGTTTTAAACCCTAAGATAGCAGGTTTCTTTTCAACCTCTAGAGCACCAGGTTTCTCTTAAACCCTTGAACACTTCCCACTCGTCCTCACCCTGTCTATCCTACAGGGGGGTCCGCGGCACCCTGAGTGGGGTCCTAGCCGTCCCGAACACTCAACACTGGGGGAGTACCCGAAAGTACTCCGGGGGAGTGATTAAGTCACTCCGGGGGGAGCAACAGAGAGTGCTCCGGGGGAGCAACAGAGAGTGCTCCGGGGGGAGCTTTTGCTCCGAGGAACCTACCTTCGAATAGCCTGTTCCGGGCACCACTTGCCGGGGTCCAGCCCCGGTGGATCCAGGGAATTCGAAGGGTGGACGGCGTTGGTGTGGAAAGACTTGTTTGTTTATTAATGTAAGATTAGATTAAGAAACTATAGTGTAGTAAGAAGATTAAGTGGAGGAAGAGGGCTGAATAGCTTGGTTTACGCGGAAGGCCAATAAAATTCCAGACAAGGAATTTGCACCATCTACGTTGGGCCACCGGCGCCCGCTTGAATATCTAAGGGTGCCTCACCTTAAGCTCCCTTTCGTGCGGGTCTTAACAGCCGGGGCAAGTAAGTAGACCTGGCGAGCCTCCGCGCCCCAGATGGAGATTCAGCCTGAAGTTAAAGTAAACAGCAGAGAGAGGGAAGGGGAGAGAAGAAGAGAGAGAGAGAGACATGGGGGGAGCCAGAATCCCAAGAAACCAGGCCGAGAGACTAGTTCGAGAAACTGGCCCCCATCCTTTATTGTTCAGAAGGCCTTTTATACTTTTGATAAAACACGGAGATCAATGGGTAACACAAAATTATGTAGCGTTCACAACCCAGATTCTTTCCGTATATCATTTTGTATACAAAAGGTCTCAGGTGATTTACATTATCTTTTGGCCAAGAGGCTTGTTAACACTTTTTGGCTCTCTTCCTTAATGAATGTTAATTTTGTTTCCCCTGAAGTGTTTTTTTTTTTTTTAATCTGCATCTCCTTAAAGCATTAAAGTTACATCTCTATAGAACAAAGGTGGAGTGGGATATAACAAAGAAGGTACTTAACTCAAAGATCTAATGTTGCTAATACCAGGTCTACTACTTGTTTTTCTATATACCAACTATATCTAAAAATAAAGGATATGAAAATTTGGCAGCAAGCATTGACCCAAAAAATGAAACCATTAATCAGTCCTATTCTAAAGATTTTGACTCCTCGGAAGCTCCTACATTCCTAGGATGTTTTAAGCTTCCTGTGCCTCCTGCGGTCAGGAGGCCTCAAACAATCACATGCGCAGCTGTACGAGTCCTGCAGGCAGGCTAGAAAGCCATCGGAGGGGGTTTTTGGATTGAAACACTCTTTCAAATGCAGAAGACTAAAGCCCTGAATTGAATTTTTCCAGAAAATGTCAGAAGAGTGGAAAAACAGAGCACAAAAGCCGGCAGATTTTAGTTGGGGTACGTGCTTAGGAATTTGCAGAGGGGTCCCTGAAGTCTGAGCACGCCTTGCATATGTCAGCTTCCTTCCTCATGACCTTGTCATGGGCAGGATTCCTCACACTGGCTCCCAGCAGGTGCCGGAACCTGAGGATTCCTCTCCAGTGCTGACATGGATCTTGGGGTACTTCTGGAGTCTCCCCAGGGGAGTCAGTCCTCGTCTCGAGTGGGGGCATGAACGTGCGGTTTCCTCTCGAGCTGTAGGAGCAGAGTCACGATTCCCTTCGCGTGGATCAAGGGATCCGTGGCTTTCCCTCGAGGCTTTCCCACGAGGCTTTCCCACGAGGCTTTCCCACAGGGCTGTCCCACGTGCCACCGTGGTGTGAGTCCATCCTCGTCTTGAAAGTCGAGGCAGTGCAGGGAAAACAGGTTTCCCTGGAATGGACTGAGACATCTGGGGGACTCTGGGAATGGTGGCACGACCCTGGAGTTCCTCTCGCCTTTCCTGTGGAGAGCGCCTCCTCTTGAGTTGCGACGGAAACGCCGGGAATTCTTTCCCGACCACGCAGGGAAAGGATCCATCCTCTCGAGCTAGGAGGCGGAAACGGGGCTCCTCTGGATGTGGGCGGGACTCTCGTGCTTCCTCTCGAGTGGAGACGTGGTATGTGGGGAACTTCTTGAGTTGCAGCAAGGGTTTGAAGGACCCTTTGGAAGTTCCAGAGGTTAGGTGTGATTGCCTCGAGACGCTTCTGCGGAAATGGCCTCATCTCGCCTGGAGGGGAGAACCTCCTGGATTTCTCGAGTTGCGGCAGGTGCTCTCGACTTATGGACTTAGGATGAGCGACCTCAGGGGGACCCGCTCTGGTGGCCTCAGGAAAGGCCAGTCCCCATGCGAGTTGCTTGGGGGCCTCTCGGAATTCCTCTCCCATCGATGCCTCGGCCTAAGATCTTGTGTGGAGTCCGTGCCGGAACCTAAGGATTCCTCTCCAGTGCTGACATGGTCTTTGGGTACTTCTGGAGTCTCCCCAGGGGAGTCAGTCCTCGTCTCGAGTGGGGGCATGCACGTGCGCATCCTCCCGAGCTGTAGCAGCATTGTCACACTTCCCTTTGCGGTGGATCTAAGGGATCTGTGGCTTTTCCTCGAGGCTTTCCCACGAGGCTTTCCCACAGGGCTGTCCCACGTGCCACCGTGGTGTGAGTGGATACTCGGCTTGAAAGTTCGAGGCAATGCAGGGAAAATAGGTTTCCCTGGAATAGACTGAGAAATCTGTGGCACTCAGGGAATGGTGGTCACGACCCTGGAGATCCCTCGTGTTTCCTGTGGAGAGCGCCTCCTCTTGAGATGCGACCGGAACACCGGGAATTCTTTCCCGACAACGCAGGGAAAGGATTCCACCTCTCGAGCTATGAGGCGGAAACGGGGCTTCTCTGGATGTGGGCAGGACTCTCGTGCTTCCTCTCGAGTGGAGACGGGTACGTCGGGAAACTTCTTGAGTTGCAGCAAGGGTGTGAAGGACCCTTTGGAAATTCCAGAGGCCAGGTTGATTAGCCTCGAGACACCTCCGCGGAAATGGGCCTTCATCTCGCCTGGAGGGGAGAACCTCCTGGATTTTCTCGAGTTGCCACAGGTGCTCTCGACTTAAGACGAGGACCTCAGGGACCCGCTCTGGTGGCCTCAGGAAAGGCCAGTCCCCATGCGAGTTGCACGGGGGCCTCTCGGGATTCCTCTCCCGTCGATGCCGGGGCCTAAGACGTTGTGTGGAGACGGTGCCGGAACCTGAAAATTCCTCTCCAGTGCTGACATGGATCTTTGGGTACTTCTGGAGTCTCCACCGGGGATTCAGTCCTCGTCTCGACTTAGGTCATGCACGTGCACTTTCCTCCCGAGCTGTTGCAGCAGTGTCATGCTTCCCTTCGCGTGGATGAAGAAATCTGTGGCTTTCATCGAGGTTTTTGCAGGAGGCTTTCCCACGAGGCTTTCCCACAGGGCTGTCCCACGTGCCACCGTGGTGTGAGTCGATCCTTGGCTTGAAAGTCGAGGCAGTGCAGGGAAAACTGGTTTCCCTGGAATGGACTGAGACATCTGGGGGACTCTGGGTAATGGTGGCTCGACCCTGGAATTCCTCTCGCCTTTCCTGTGGAGAGCGCCTCCTCTTGAGATGCGACGGAAACGCCGGGAATTCTTTCCCGAACACGCAGGGAAAGGATCCCTCCTCTCGAGCTAGGAGGCGGAAACGGGGCTCCTCTGGATGTCGGCGGAGTCTCGAGCTTTCTCTCAAGTGGAGACGGTTATGTCGGGGAACTTCTTGAGTTGCAACAAGTGGTGTGATGTACCCTTTGGAAGTTCCAGACGTTAGGTGTGATTAGCCTCGAGAGCCTCATTGGAAATGGGCCTCATCTCGCCTGGAGGGGAGAACCTTCTGGATTTTCTCGAGTTGCGGCAGTTTCTCTCTACTTACGACGGGGACCTCAGGGACATGCTCTGGTGGCCTCAGGAAAGGCCATTCCCCATGCGAGTTGCTCGGGGGCCTCTCGGGATTCCTCTCCTGTCGATGCCGGGGCCTAAGACCTTGTGTGGACTCGGTGCCGGAACCTGAGGATTCCTCTCCAGTCCTGACATGGATCTTGGGGTACGTCCTGAGTCTCCCCTGGGGAGTCAGTCCTCGTCTCGAGTGGGGGCATGCACGTGCGCTTTCCTCCCCAGCTGTAGCAGCAGTGTCAGGCTTCCCTTCGCGTGGATCAAGGGATCTGTGGCTTTCCCTCGAGGCTTTCCCACGAGGCTTTCCCTCGAGTCTTTCCCACAAAGCTGTCCCACGTGCCACCGTGGTGAGAGTCGATCCTCGGCTTGAAAGTCGAGGCAGTGCAGGGAAAAAAGGTTTCCCTGGAATGGACTGAGACATCTGAGGGACTCTGGGAATGGTGGCACGACCCTAGAGTTCCTCTCGCCTTTCCTGTGGAGAGCGCCTCTTCTTGAGATCGACGGAAACGCCGGAATTCTTTCCCGAACACGAAGGGAAAGGATCCCTCCTCTCGAGCTAGGAGGCGGAAACGGGCTCCTCTGGATGTGGGCGGACTCTCGTGCTTCCTCTCGAGTGGAGATGGGTATGTCGGGGAACTTCTTGAGTTGCAGCAAGGGGTGTGAAGACCTTTGGAATTCCAGAGGTTAGGTGTGATTAGCCTCGAGACGCCTCACTGGAAATGGGCCTCATCTCGCC
The DNA here is from genome assembly GCF_001704415.2 of Capra hircus. Classification (NCBI taxonomy): domain Eukaryota; kingdom Metazoa; phylum Chordata; class Mammalia; order Artiodactyla; family Bovidae; genus Capra; species Capra hircus. The sequence continues at coordinate 6,860 of NW_017211932.1, forward strand.
TGGAGGGAGAACCTCCTGGATTTTCTCGAGTTGCGGCAGGTGCTCTCGACTTACGACGGGGACCTCTGGGACCCGCTCTGGTGCCTCAGGAAAGGCCGTCCCATGCGAGTTGCATGGGGCCCTCGGGATTCCTCTCCCGTCGAAGCCGGGCCTAAGACCTTGTGTAGAGTCGGTGCCGGAACCGGAGGATTCCACTCCAGTGCTGACATGGTTCCTGGGTACTTTTGGAGTCTCCCAAGGGAGTCATTCCTCGTCTCGAGTAGGGCATGCACGTGCGCTTTCCTCCGAGCTGTAGCTGTAGTGTCACCTTCCCTTCGCGTGGAGAAGGAATCTGAGGCTTTCCCTGGAGTCTTTCCCACGAGCTTTCCCCGAGCTTTCCCAAAGGCTGTCCAACGTGCCACCGTGGTGTGAGTCGATCCTCGGCTTGAAAGTCGAGGCAGTGCAAGGAAACACGTTTCCTGGAGTGGACTGAGACATCTGGGGACTCTGGGAATGGTGGCACGACCTGGAGTTCTCTCGCCTTTCCTGTAGAGAGCGCCCCTCTTGAGCTGCGATGGAAGCCAGGAATTCTTTCCCGAACACGCAGGAAAGGAACCCTCCTCTCGAGCTAGGAGGCGGAAACGGGGCTCCTCTGGATGTGGGCGGACTCTCGTGCTTCCTCTCGAGTCGAGACGGGTATGTCGGGGAACTTCTTGAGTTGCAGCAAGGGTGTGAAGGACCCTTTGGAAGTTCCAGAGGTTAGGTGTGATTAGCCTCGAGATGCTTCAGCGGAAATGGGCCTCATCTCGCCTGGAGGGGAGAACTCCTGGATTTTCTCGAGCTGCGGCAGGTGCTCTCGACTTACACAGGGGACCTCAGGGACCCGCTCTGGTGGCCTCAGGAAAGGCCAGTCCCCATGCGAGTTGTTCGGGGCCTCTCGGATTCCTCTCCCGTCGATGCCGGGGACCTAAGACCTTGTGTGGAGTCGGTGCCAGAACTTGAGGATTCCTCTCCAGTGCTGACATGGTTTGGGGTACTTCTGGAGTCTCCCCAGGGGAGTCAGTCCTCGTCTCGATTGGGGCATGCACGTGCGATTTCCTCTCGAGCTGTAGCAGCAGTGTCACGCTTCCCTTCGCGTGGATCAAGGGATCTGTGGTTTCCCTCGAGGCTTGCCCAGGAGGCTTTCTCACAGGGCTGTCCACGTGCCACCGTGGTGTGAGTGGATCCTCGGCTTGAAAGTCGAGGCAGTGCAGGGAAAACAGGTTTCCCTGGAATGGACTGAGACATCTGAGGGACTCTGGGAATGGTGGCACGACCCTGGAGTTAATCTCGCCTTTCCTGTGGAGAGCGCCTCCTCTTGAGATGCGACGGAAATGCCGGGAATTCTTTCCGACCACGCAGGGGAAGGATCCCTCCTCTCGAGCTAGGAGGCGGAAACGGGGCTCCTCTGGATGAGGGCGGGACTCTCGTGATTCCTCTCGAGTGGAGACGGGTATGTCGGGGAACTTCTTGAGTTGCAGCAAGGGTGTGAAAGACCCTTTGTAATTTCCAGAGGTTAGGTGTGATGAGCCTCGAGATGCCTCAGCGGAAATGGGCCTCATCTCGCCTGGAGGGAGAACCTCCTGGATTTTCTCGAGTTGTGGCAGGTGCTCTCGACTTACGACGGGGACCTCAGGGACCCGCTCTGGTGGCCTCAGGAAAGGCCAGTCCGCATGCGAGTTGCTCGGGGGCCTCTCGGGATTCCTCTCCCGTCGATGCTGGGGCCTAAGGCTGCCGGGAGACAGTGTGAGGAAGCCCGCCCGTGACAAGGTTATGAGGAAGGAAGCTGACATACGCAAGGCGTGCTCAGACTCAGGGACCCCTCTGGAAATTTTTAAGCATGTACCCCAACAAAAATCTGCCGGTTTTTGTGCTCTGCTTTTTCACTCTTCTGAACTTTTCTGGAAAAAGTCAATTCAGGGCGTTAGTCTTCTGCATTTGAAAGAGTGTTTCAATCCAAAAACCCTCTGATGGCTTTCTATCCTGCCTGTAGGACTCGTACAGCTGCGCTTGTGATTGTTTGAGGCCTCCTGACCGCAGGAGGCACAGGAAGCTTAAAACATCGTAGGAATGCAGGAGCTTCCGAGGAGTCAGAATCTTTAGAATAGGACTGATTAAAAGTCATTTTTTGGGTCAATGCTTGCTGCCAAATTTTCATATCCTTTATTTTTAGATATAGTTGGTATGTGAAAAACAAGTAGTAGACTGGTATTAGCAACATTAGATCTTTGAGTTAAGTACTTTCTTTGTTATTACCCACTGCACCTTTGTTCTATAGAGATGTAACTTTAATGCTTTAAGGAGAAGCAGATTAAAGAAAAACACTTCAGGGGAAACAAAATTAACATTCATTAAGGAAGAGAGCCAAAAAGTGTTAACAAGCCTCTTGGCCAGAAGATAATGTAAATCACCTGAGACCTTTTGTATACAAAATGATATACAGAAAGAATCTGGGTTGGGAACACTACATAATTTTGGGTTATCCATTGATCTTCATGTATTATCAAAAGTATAAAAGACCTTCTGAACAATAAAGGAGGAGGCCAGGGGCCGGGGGCCAGTTTCTCGGACCAGCTTCTCGAACTAGTCTCTCAGCCTGGTTTCCTGGGACTCTGGCTCCCCCCGTGTCTTTCTCTCTCTTTCTTCTTCTCTACCTTTCCTTCTCTCTGCTCTTTACTATAACTTCAGGCTGAATCTCCACATGGAGTGCGGAGGCTCGCCAGGTCTACTTACTTGGCCTGGCTGTTAAGACCCGCACGAAAGGGAGCTTAAGGCGAGGCACCCTTAGATATTCAAGCGGGCGCCGGTGGCCCAACGTAGGTGGTGCAAATTCCTTGTCTGGAATTTTATTGGCCGTCCGCGTAAACCAAGCTATTCAGCCCTCTTCCTCCACTTAATCTTCTTACTACACTATAGTTTGCTAATCTAATCTTACATTAATAAATAAACAAGTCTTTCCACGCCAACGCCGTCCACCCTTCGAATTCCCTGGATCCACCGGGGCTGGACACCTGGCATAAGACCTTGTGTGGAGTCGGTGCCAGAACCTGAGGATTCCTCTCCAGTGCTGACATGGATTTTGGGGTACTTCTGGAGTCTCCCCAGGGGAGTCAGTCCTCGTCTGGTGTGGGGGCATGCACGTGCGCTTTCCTCCCGAGCTGTAGCAGCAGTGTCACGCTTCCCTTCGCGTGGATCAAGGGATCTGTGGCTTTCCCACGAGGCTTTCCCACAGGGTTGTCCCACGTGCCACCGTGGTGTGAGTCGATCCTCGGCTTGAAAGTCGAGTCAGTGCAGGGAAAACATGTTTCCCTGGAATGGACTGAGACATCTGGGGGACTCTGGGAATGGTGGCACGACCCTGGAGTTCCTCTCGCCTTTCCTGTGGAGAGCGCCTCCTCTTGAGATGCGACGGGAAATGCCGGGAATTCTTTCCGACCACGCAGGGGAAAGGATCTCTCCTCTCGAGCTAGGAGGCGGAAACGGGGCTCCTCTGGATGAGGGCGGGACTCTCGTGATTCCTCTCGAGTGGAGACGGGTATGTCGGGGAACTTCTTGAGTTTGCAGCAAGGGTGTGAAAGGACCCTTTGGTAAGTTTCCAGAGGTTAGGTGTGATTAGCCTCGAGATGCCTCAGCGGAAATGGGCCTCATCTCGCCTGGAGGGGAGAACATCCTGGATTTTCTCGAGTTGCAGGCAGGTGCTCTCGACTTACGACGGGGACCTCCGGGACCCGCTCTGGTGGCCTCAGGAAAGCCCAGTCCCCATGCGAGTTGCCTCAGGGGCCTCTCGGGATTCCTCGCCCGTCGATGCCGGGGCCTAAGACCTTGTGTGGAGTCGCTGCCGGAACCTGAGGATTCCTCTCCAGTGCTGACATGGATCTTGGGGTACTTCTGGAGTCTCCCCTGGGGAGTCAGTCCTCGTCTCGAGTGGGGGCAGGCACGTGCGACTTTCCTCCCGAGCTGTAGCAGCAGTGTCACGGCTTCCCTTCAAGTGGATCAAGGGATCTGTGGCTTTCCCTCAATGCTTTCCACGAGGCTTTCCACGAGGCTTTCCCACATGGCTGTCCCGCGTTCCACCGTGGTGTGAGTCGATCCTTGACTTGAAATGTCGAGGCAGTGCAGGGAAAACAGGTTTCCCTGGAATGGACTGAGACATCTGGGGGACTCTGGGAATGGTGGCACCGACCCTGGAGTTCCTCTCACCTTTCCTGATGGAGAGAGCCTCCTCTTGAGATGCGACGGGAACGTCGGGAATTCTTTCCCGACGACCCTAGGGAAAGGATCCCTCCTCTGGAGCTATGAGGCAGAAACGGGGCTTCTCTGGATGTGGGCAGAACTCTCGTGCTTCCTCCCGGGTGGAAGACGGGTAAGTCAGGGGAACTTCTTGAGTTGCAGCCAAGAGTGTGAAGGCACCGTTTGGAAGTTCCAGAGGATTAAGGTGTGATTAGCCTCGAGACGCCTCAGCGGAAATGGGCCTCATCTCACCTGGAGGGGAGAACCTCCTGGATTTTCTCGAGTTGCGGCAGGTGCTCTCGACTTAAGACGGGGACCTCAGGACCGCTCTGGTGGCCTCAGGAAAGGCCAGTCCCCACGCGAAGTTGCTCGCGGGCCTCTCGGGATTCCTCTCCCGTCCATGCTGGGGCCTAAGACCTTGTGTGGGAGTCGGTGCCCGAACCTGAGGATTCCTCTCCAGTGCTGACATGGATCTTGGGGTACTTCTGGAGTCTCCGCAGGGGAGTCCAGTCCTGCGTCTCGAGTGGGGGCAGGCACGTGCGCTTTCCTCCCGAGCTGTAGCAGCAGTGTCACGCTTCCCTTCAAGTGGATCAAGGGATCTGTGGCTTTCCCTCAAGGCTTTCCAAGAGGCTTTCCCACGAGGCTTTCCCACAGGGCTGTCCCGCGTGCCACCGTGGTGTGAGTCGATCCTCGGCTTGAAAGTCGAGGCAGTGGCAGGGAAAACAGGTTTCCCTGGAATGGACTGAGACATCTGGGGGACTCTGGGAATGGTGGCACGACCCTGGAGTTCCTCTCCTTTCCTATGGAGAGGCCTCCTCTTGAGATGCGACAGGAATGCCGGGAATTCTTTCCCGACCACGCAGGGAAAGGATCCCTCCTCTGGAGCTAGTGAGGGAAGAAACGGGGCTCCTCTGGATGTGGGCGGAGAACTCTCGTGCTTCCTCTCCGAGTGGAGACGGGTATGTCGGGGAACTTCTTGGAGTTGCAGCAAGGGTGTGAAGGACCCTTTGGAAGTTCCAGAGATTAGGTGTGATTAGCCTCGAGACGCGTCAGCAGAAATGGGCCTCATCTCGCCTGGAGGGGAGAACCTCCTGGATTTTCTCGAAATAGCGGCAGGTTGCTCTCGACTTACGACGGGGACCTCAACGGACCCGCTCTGGGGCCTCAGGAAAAGGCCACTCCCCATGCGAATTGCTCGGGGCCTCTCGGGATTCCTCTCCCGTCGATGCCGGGGCCTAAGACCTTGTGTGGAGTCAGTGCCGGAACCTGAGGTTTCCTCTGCAGTGCTGACATGGATCTTGGGGTACTTCTGAGTCTCCCCAGAGGAGTCAGTCCTCGTCTCGAGTGGGGGCATGCACCTGCGCTTTCCTCCCTAGCTGTAGCAGCAGTGTCATGCTCCAGTCGCGTTGGATCAAGGGATCAGTGGCTTTCCCATCGAGGCTTTCCCACGAGGCTTTCCCAAGCCCGAGGCTTTCCCACAGGGCTGTCCACGTGCCACCGTGGTGTTAGTCGATCCTCGGCTTGAAAGTCGAGGCAGTGGCAGGGAAAACAGGTCTCCCTGGAATGGACTGAGCAATCTGGGGGACTCTGGGATTGGTGGCACGACCATGGAGTTCCTCTCGCCTTTCCTCTGGAGAGCGCGACCTCTTGAGATGCGTCGGAACGCCGGGAATCTTTCTCGACCACGCAAGGAAAGGATCCCTCCTCTCGAGCTAGGAGGCGGAAACGGGGCTCCTCTGGATGCTGAGCGGGACTCTCGTGCTTCCTCTCAAGTGGAGACGGGTATGTCGGGGAACTTCTTGAGTTGCAGCAAGGGTGTGAATGGACCCTTTGGAAGTTCCAGAGGTTTAGGTGTGAATAGCCTCCGAGACGCCTCAGCGGAAATGGGCCTCATCTCGCCTGGAGGGGAAAACCTCCTGGATTTTCTCGAGGTTGGCGGAAGGTGCTCTCGACTTACGACGGGGACCTCAGGGACCCGCTTTGGTGGCCTCAGGAAAGGCCAGTCCGCCATGCGAGTTGCTTGGGGCCTCTCGGGATTCCTCTCCCGTCGATGCCGGGGCCTAAGACCTTGTGTGGAGTAGGTGCCGGAACCAGAGGATTCCTGTCCAGTGGCTGACATTGATCTTGGGGTACTTCTGGAGTCTCCCCAGGGGAGTCAGTCCTCGTCTCGAGTGGGGGCATGCACGTGCGCTTTCCTCCCGAGCTGTAGCAGAAGTGTCGCGCTTCCCTTTCGCGATGGATCAAGGGATCTGTGTCTTTCCCTCAAGGCTTTTCCCACGAGGCTTTCCCACAGGGCTGTCCCACGTGCCACCCGTGGTTGAGTCGATCCTCGGCTTGAAAGTCGAGGCAGTGCAGGGAAAAAAGTTTTCCCTCTAATGGACTGAGACATCCATCGGCCTCTGGGAATGGTGGCACGACCCTGGAGTTCCTCTCGCCTTTCCTGTGGAGAGCGCCTCCTCTTCAGATGCAACGGGAACGCCGGGAATATCTTTCCCGACCACGCGTGGGAAAGGATCCCTCCTCTCGAGCTAGGAGGCGGAAACGGGGCTCCTCTGGATGTGGGCGGGACTCTGCGTGCTTCCTCTCGAGTGGAGACGGTATGTCGGGGAACTTCTTGAGTTGCAGCAAGGGTGTGAAGGACCCTTTGGAAGTTCCAGATAGTTAGATGTGATTAGCCTCGGAGACGCCTCAGCCGAAATGGGCCTCATCTCGCCTGGAGGGGGAGAACCTCCTGGATTTTCTCGAGTTGCGGCAGGTGCCCTCGGACTTACGACGGGGACCTCAGGGACCCGCTCTGGTGGCCTCAGGAAAAGGCCAGTCCCATGCGAGTTGCTCGGGGGCCTCTCGGGATTCCTCTCCCGTCGATGCCGGGGCCTAATAGCTTGTGTGGAGTCGGTGCCGCGAACCTGAGGATTCCTCTCCAGTGCTAACATGGATCTTGGGTACTTCTGGAGTCTCCCCAGGGGAGTCCAGTCCTCGTCTCGAGTGGGGGCATGCACGTGCGCTTTCCTCCCGAGCTGTAGCAGCAGTGTCACGCTTCCATTACGCGTGGATCAAGGGATCTGTGGCTTTCCCTCGAGGCTTTCCCACGAGGCTTCCCACGAGGCTTTCCCACAGGGCTGTCCAACCTGCCATCGCGGTGTGAGTCGATCCTCGGCTTGAAAGTGGAGGCAGTGCAGGGAAAACAGGTTTCCCTGGAATGGACTGAGACATCTGGGGACTCTGGGAATGGGGCACGATACTGGAGTTCCTCTCGCCTTTACTGTGGAGAGCGCCTCCTCTTGAGATGAGACGGGAACGCGGAATTCTTTCAGGACCACGCAGGGAAAGGATCCCTCCTCTCGAGCTAGCAGGCGGAAACGGGGCCACCTCTGGATACGGGCGGGACTCTCGGGTTCCTCTTGAGTGGAGACGGGTATGTCGGGGAACTTCTTGAGTTGCAGCAAGGGTGTGAAGGACCCTTTTGAAGTTCCAGAGTTTAAGTGTGATTACCCCCTAGTTGCCTCAGCCGAAATGGGCCTCATCTCGCCTGGAGGGGAGAACCTCCTGGATTTTCTCGATTGCGGCAGGTGCTCTCGACTTACGACGGGGCCTCAGGGACCCGCTCTGGTGGCCTCAGGAAAGGCCAGTCCCCATGCGAGTTTCTCCCGGGCCTCTCGGGATTCCTCTCCCGTCGATGCTGGGGCCTAAGACCTTGTGTGGACTCAGTGCGGAACCTGAGGATTCCTCTCCAGTGCCGACATGGATCTTGGGTACTTCTGGAGTCTCCCCAGGGGAGTCAGTCCTCGTCTCGAGTGGGGGCATGCAAGTGCGCTTTCCTCCCGAGCTGTAGCAGCAGTGTCATGCTTCCCTTTTCGTGGATCAAGGGATCTGTGGCTTTCCCTCTAGACTTTCCCATGACGGCTTTCCCACGAGGCTTCCCACAGGGCTTCCCCACGTGCCAGTGGTGTGAGTCGATCCTCGGCTTTAAAGTCGAGGCAGTGAAGGGAAAACAGGTTTCCCTGGAATGGACTGAGACATCTGGGGGACTCTGGGAAAGGTGGCACGACCCTGGAGTTCCTCTCGCCTTTCCTGTGGAGAGCGCCTCCTCTTGAGATGCGACGGGAACGCCGGGAATTCTTTCCCGGACGCAGGGAAAGGATCCCACCTCTCGAGCTAGGAGGCGAAACGGGGCTCCTCTGGATGTGGGCGGGACTCTCGTGCTTCCTCTCGAGTGGAAACGGGTATGTCGGGGAACTTCTTGAGTTGCAGCAGGGGTGTGAAGCACCCTTTGGAAGTTCCAGAGATTAGGTGTGATTAGCCAGACGCCTCAGCGAAATGGGCCCCATCTCGCCTGGAGGGGAGAACCTCCTGGATTTTTCTCGAGATTGGGCAGTTGCTCTCGACTTACGACGGGGACCTCAACGACCCGCTCTGGGGCCTCAGAAAAGGCCAGTCCCCATGCGAGTTGCTCGGGCCCTCTCGGATTCCTCTCCGTCGATGCCGGGGCCTAAGACCTTGTGAGTAGTCGGCCGGAACCTGAGATTCCTCTCCAGTGCTGACATGGATCTTGGGTACTTCTGGAGTCTCCCCGGGGAGTCAGTCCTCGTCTCGAGTGGGGCATGCACGTGCGCTTTCCTCCCGAGCTGTAGCAGCAGTGTCACGCTTCCCTTCGCGTGGATCAAGGGATCTGTGGCTTTCCCTCGAGGCTTTCCAGGAGGCTTTCCCACGAGGCTTTCCCACAGGGCTGTCCCACGTGCCACCGTGATGTGAGTCGATCCTCGCTTGAAAGTCGAGGCAGTGCAGGGAAAACAGGTTTCCCTGGAATGGACTGAGACATCTGGGGGACTCTGGAATGGTGGCACGACCCTGGAGTTCCTCTCGCCTTTCCTGTGGAGAGCGCCTCCTCTTGAGATGCGACGGGAACGCCGGGAATTCTTTCCCACCACGCAGGGAAAGGATCCCCTCTCGAGCTAGGAGGCGGAAACGGGGCTCCTCTGGATGTGGGCGGGACTCTCGTGCTTCCTCTCGAGTGGAGGCGGTATGTCGGGGAACTTCTTGAGTTGCAGAAAGGGTGTGAAGGACATTTTGGAAGTTCCAGAGTTAGGTGTGATTTAGCCTCTAGACGCCTCAGCGGAAATGGGCCTCATCTCGCCTGGAGGGGAGAACCTCCTGGATTTTCTCGAATTGCGGCAGGTGCTCTCGACTTACGACGGGGACCTCAGGGACCCGCTCTGGTGGCCTCAGGAAAGGCCAGTCCCCATGCGAGTTGCTCGGGGCCTCTCGGGATTCCTCTCCCGTCGATGCCGGGGCCTAAGACCTTGTGTGGAGTCGGTCCGGAACCTGAGGATTCCTCTCCAGTGCTGACATGGATCTTGGGTACTTCTGGAGTCTCCCCAGGGAGTCAGTCCTCATTCGAGTGGGGGCATGAGTGCGCTTTCCTCCCGCTGTAGCAGCAGTGTCATGCTTCCCGTCGCGTGGATCAAGGGATCAGTGGCTTTCCCTCGAGGCTTTCCCAGAGGCTTTCCACGAGGCTTTCAGGCTGTCCCACGTGCCACCGTGGTGTGAGTCGATCCTCGGCTTGAAAGTCGAGGCAGTGCAGGGAAAACAGTTTCCCTGGAATGGACTGAGACATCTGGGGGACTCTGGAATGGTGGCACGACCCTGGAGTTCCTCTCGCCTTTCCTGTTGACGCGCCTCCTCTTGAGATGTGACGGGAAGACCGGGAATTCTTTCCGGACCACGCAGGAAAAGGATCTCCTCTCTCGAGCTAGAGGCGGAAACGGGGCTCCTCTGGATGTGGGCGGGACTCTCGTGCTTCCTCTCGAGTGGAGACGGGTATGTCGGGGAACTTCTTGAGTTGCAGCAAGGGTGTGAAGGACCCTTTGGAAGTTCCAGAGTTTAGGTGTGATTAGCCTCAGACGACGCCTCAGCGGAAATGGCCTCATCTCGCCTGGAGGGGAGAACCTCCTGGATTTTTCTCGAGTTTGGGCAGGTGCTCTCGACTTACGACGGGGACCTACCTGAGGGACCCGCTCTGGTGGCCTCAGGAAAGGCGCAATTTCGCCATGCGAGTTCCTCGA
>NW_017211933.1:0-17164 GCF_001704415.2 Capra hircus
CTAGCAAGAGGGTCGCGCTTTCCCTTCCGCGATCAAGGGATCTGTAGCTTTCCCTCGAGGCTTTCCCACGAGGATTTCCCACGAGCTTTCCCACAGGGCTGTCCCACGTGCCACCGTGGTGTGAGTCGATCCTTCGGCTTGAAAGTCGAGGCAGTGCAGGGAAAACAGGTTTCCCTGGAATGGACTGAGACATCTGGGGACTCTGGGAATGGTGGCACGACCCTGGAGTTCCTCTCGCCTTTCCTGTCGAGAGCGCGTCCACTTGTGATGCGACGGGAACGCGGGGAATTCTTTCCCCACCACGCAGGAAAAGGATCCCTACTCTCGAGCTATGAGGCGGAAACGGGGATCCTCTGGATGTGGGCGGGACTCTCGTGCTTCCTCTCGAGTGGAGACGGGTATGTCGGGGAACTTCTTGAGTTGCAGCAAGGGTGTGAAGGACCCTTTGGAAGTTCCAGATGTTAGATGTGATTAGCCTCGAGAGGCCTCAGCGGAAATGGGCCTCATCTCGACTGGAGGGGAGAAACTCCTGGATTTTCTCGAGTTGCAGCAGGTGTTCTCGACTTAAAACGGGGACCTCAGGGACCCGCTCTGGTGGCCTCAGGAAAGGCCAGTCCCCATGCGTGTTGCTCGGGGGCCTCTCGGGATTCCTCTCCCGTCGATGCCGGGGAATAAGACCTTGTGTGGAGTCGGTGCCGGAACCTGAGGATTCCTCTCCAGTGCTGACATGGATGTTGGTGTACTTCTGGAGTCTCCCCAGGGGAGTCAGGCCTCGTCTTGAGTGAGGGCATGCACGTGCGATATCCTCCCGAGCTGTAGCAGCAGTGTCACGCTTCCCTTCGCGTGCATCAAGGGATCTGTGGCTTTCCCTCGAGGCTATCCCAGGAGGCTTTCCCATGAGGCTTTCCCACAGGGCTGTCCCACGTGCCACCGTTGTGTGAGTCGATCCTCGGCTTGAAAGTCGAGGCAGTGCTGGGAAAACAGGTTTCCCTGTAATGACTGAGATATCTGGGGGATTCTGGGAATGGTGGCACGACCCTGGAGTTCCTCTCGCCTTTCCTGTGGAGAGCGCCTCCTCTTGAGATGCGACGGGAACACCGGGAATCCTTTCCCGACCACGCAGGGAAAGGATCCCTCCTCTTGAGCTAGGAGGCAGAAACGGGGCTCCTCTGGCTGTGACCGGGACTCTCGTGCTTCCTCTCGAGTGGAGACGGGTATGTCGGGGAACTTCTTGAGTTGCAGCAAGGGTGTGAAGGACCCTTTGGAAGTTCCAGATGTTAGATGTGTTTAGCTTCAAGACGCATCAGCGGAAATGGGCCTCATCTCGCCTGGAGGGGAGAACCTCCTGGATTTTTTCGAGTTGCGACAGGTGCTCTCGACTTACGACGGGGACCTCAGGGACCCGCTCTGGTGGCCTCAGGAAAGGCCAGTCCCCATGGGAGTTGCTCGCAGGCCTCTCGGGTTTCCTCTCCCGTCAATGCCGGGGCCTAAGACCTTGTGAGGAGTCAGTTCCGGAACCTGAGGATTCCTCTCCAGTGCTGACATGGATCTTGGGGTACTTCTGGAGTCTACCCAGGGGAGTCAGTCCTCGTCTCGAGTGGGGACATGAAAGTGCGCTTTCCTCCCGAGCTGTAGCAGCACTGTCTCGCTTCCCTTCGCTTGGATAAAGTGATCTGTGGCTTTCCCTCAAGGCTTCCCCAGGAGGCTTTCCCACGAGGCTTTCCCACAGGGCTGTCCCACGTGAAACCGTAGTGTGAGTGGATCCTCGGCTTGAAAGTCGAGGCAGTGCAGGGAAAACAGGTTTCCCTGGAATGGACTGAGACATCTCGGGGACTCTGGGAATGGTGGCAGGACCCTGGAGTTCCTCTCGCCTTTCCTGCCGAGAGCGCCTCCACTTGATATGCGACGGGAATGCGGGGAATTCTTTCCCCACCACGCAGGGAAAGGATCCCTCCTCTCGAGCTAGGAGGCGGAAAGGGGGCTCCTCTGAATGTGAGCGGGACTTTCGTGCTTCCTCTCGAGTGGAGATGGGTATGTCGGGGAACTTCTTGAGTTGCAGCAAGGGTGTGAAAGACCCTTTGGAAGTTCCAGGGGTTAGGTGTGATTAGCCCCGAGACGCCTCATCGGAAATGGGCCTCATCTCGCCTGGAGGGTAGAACCTCCTGAATTTTCTCGAGTTGCGGCAGGTTCTCTCGACTTACTACGGGGACATCAGGGACCCGCTCTGGTGGCCTCAGGAAAGGCCAGTCCCCATGCGAGTTGCTCGGGGCCTCTCGGGATTCCTCTCCCGTCGATGTCAGGGCCTAAGACCTTGTGTGGAGTCGGGGCCAAAACCTGAGGATTCTTCTCCAGTGCTGACATGGATCTTGAGGTACTTCTGGAGTCTCCCCAGAGGAGTCAGTCCTCGTCTCGAGTGGGGGCATGCACGTGGGCTTTCCTTCCGAGCTGCAGCAGCAGGTTTATGCTTACCTTCGCGGCGATCAGGGGATCTGTAGCTTTCCCTCGAGGCTTTCCCACGAGGCTTTCCCACGAGGCTTTCCCACAGCGCTGTCCCACGTGCCGCCGTGGTGTGAGTCGATACTCGGCTTGAAAGTCGAGGCAGTGCAGGGAAAACAGGTTTCCCTGGAATGGACTGAGACATCTGGGGACTCTGGGAATGGTGGCACGACCCTGGAGTTCCTCTCGCATTTCCTGTCGAGAGCGCGTCCACTTGAGATGCGACCGGAACGCGGGGAATTCTTTCCCCACCACGCAGGAAAAGGATCCCTTCTCTCGAGCTATGAGGCGGAAACGGGGATCCTCTGGATGTGGGCGGGACTCTCGTGCTTCCTCTCGAGTGGAGACGGGTATGTCGGGGAACTTCTTGAGTTGCAGCAAGGGTGTGAATGACCCTTTGGAATTTCCCGATGTTAGATGTGACTAGCCTCGAGAGGCCTCAGCGGAAATGGGCCTCATCTCGCCTGGAGGGGAGAAACTCCTGGATTTTCTCGAGTTGCGGCAGGTGTTCTCGACTTACGACGGGGACCTCAGGGACCCGCTCTGGTGGCCTCAGGAAAGGCCAGTCCCCATGCGTGTTGCTCGGGGGCCTCTCGGGATTCCTCTCCCGTTGATGCCGGGGAATAAGACCTTGTGTGGAGTCGGTGCCGGAACCTGAGGATTCCTCTCCAGTGCTGACATGGATCTTGGGGTACTTCTGGAGTCTCCCCAGGGGAGTCAGTCCTCGTCTCGAGTGGGGACATTCACGTGTGCTTTCCTCCTGAGCTGTAGCAGCGGTGTCACGCTTCCCTTCGCGTGGATCAAGGGATCTGTGGCTTTCCCTTGAGGCTTCCCTCGAGGCTTTCCCACGAGGTTTTCCCACATGGCATTCCCAGATGCCACCGCGGTGTGAGTCGATCCTCGGCTTGAAAGTCGAGGCAGTGCAGGGAAAACAGGTTTCCATTGAATGGACTGAGACATCTGGGGGAGTCTGGGAATGGTGGCACGACCCTGGAATTTCTCTCGCCTTTCCTGTGGAGAGCGCCTCCTCTTGAGATGCGACGGGAACGCCGGAAATTCTTTCATGACCACGCAGGGAAATGATCCCTCCTCTCGAGCTAGGAGGCCGACATGGGGCTCCTCTGGATGTGGGCAGAACGTTCGTGCTTCCTCTCGAGTGGAGAAGGGTATGTCGGGGAACTTCTTGAGTTGCAGCCAGGGGGTGAAGGACCCTTTTTAAGTTCCAGATGTTAAGCGTGATTAGCCTCGAGACGCCTCAGTGGAAATCGGCCTCATCTCGCCTGGAGGGGAGAACCTCCTGGATTTTCTCGAGTTGCGGCAGGTGTTCTCGACTTAAGACGGGGACCTCAGGGATCCGCTCTGGTGGCCTCAGGAAAGGCCAGTCCCCATGTGAGTTGCTCGGTGGCCTCTCGGGATTCCTCTCCCGTCAATGCCGGGGCCTAATATCTTTTTTGGAGTGGGTGCCGGAACCTGAGGATTTCTCTACAGTGCTGACAGGATCTGGGGTATTTCTGGAGTCTACCCAGGGGAGTCAGTCCTCATCTCGAGTGGAGGCATGCACGTGCGATTTCATCCCGAGCTGTAGCAGCAGTATAACGCTTCCCTTCCCGTGGATCAAGGTATCTGTGGCTTTCCCTCGAGTCATTCCCACGAGGCTTTCCCACGAGGCTTTCCCACAGGGCTATCCCATGTGCCACCGTGGTGTGAGTCGATCCTCGGCTTGAAAGTCGAGGCAGTGCAGGGAAAACAGGTTTCCCTGGAATGGACTGAGACATCTGGGGGACTCTGGGAAAGGTGGCACGACCCTGGAGTTCCTCTCGCCTTTCCTGCGGAGAGCCCCTCCTCTTGAGATGCGACGGAAACGCCGGGAATTCTTTCCCAACCACGCAGGAAAAGGATCCCTCCTCTCGAGCTAGGAGGCGGAAACGGGGCTCCTCTGGATGTGGGCGGGACTCTCGTGCTTCCTCTCGAGTGGAGACGGGTATGTCGGGGAACTTCTTGAGTTGCAGCCAGGGTGTGAAGGACCCTTTGGAAGTTCCTGATGTTAGGTGTAATTTGCCTGGAGGCGCCTCAGCGGAAATGGGGCCTCATCTCGCCTGGAGGGGAGAACCTCCTGGATTTTCTCGAGTTGCGGCAGGTGCTCTTGACTTACGACGGGGACCTCAGGGACCCGCTCTGGTGGCCTCAGGAAAGGCCAGTCCCCATGCGAGTTGCTCGGGGCCTCTTGGCATTCCTCTCTCGTGGATTCCGCTGCCTAAGACCTTGTGTGGAGTCGGTGCCTGAACCTGAGGATTCCTCTCCAGTGCTGACATGGATCTTGGGGTACTTCTGGAGTCTCCCCAGGGGAGTCAGTCCTCGTCTCCAATGGGGGCATGCATGTGCTTTTTCCTCCCGAGCTGTAGCAGCACTGTCACGCTTTCCTTTACGTGGATCAAGGGATCGGTGGCTTTCCCTCGAGGCTTTCCCAGGAGGCTTTCCCACGAGGCTTTCCCATAGGGCTGTCCCAAGTGCCACCGTGGTGTGAGTCGATCCTCGGCTTGAAAGTCGAGGCAGTTCAGGGAAAACAGGTTTCCCTGGAATGGACTTAGACATCTGGGGGACTCTGGGAACGGTGGCACGACCCTGGAGTTCCTCTCGCCTTTCCTGTGGAGAGCGCATCCTCTTGAGATGCGACGGGAACGCAGGGAATTCTTTCCCGACCACGCATGGAAAGGATCCCTCCTCTCGAGCTAGGAAGCGGATACGGGGCTCCTCTGGATGTGGGAAGAACTCTCGTGCTTCCTCTCGAGTGGAATCGGGTATGTTAGGGAACTTCTTGAGTTGCAGCAAGGGTGTGAAGGACCCTTTGGAAGTTCCAGAAGTTAGGAGTGATTAGCCTCGAGACGCCTCAGTGGAAATGGGCCTCATCTCGCCTGGAGGGGAGAACCTCCTGGATTTTCTCGAGTTGCGGCAGGTGCTCTAGACTTACGACGGGGACCTCAGGGACCCGCTCTGGTGGCCTCAGGAAAGGCAAGTCCCCATGCGAGTTGCTTGGGGGCCTCTGCGGATTCCTCTCCCGTCGGTGCCGGGGCCTAAGATCTTGTGTGGAGTCGGTGCCGGAACCTGAGCATTCCTCTCCAGTGCTGACATGGATCTTGGGGTACTTTTGGAGTCTCCCCAGGGAGTCAGTCCTCGTCTCGAGTGGGGGCATGCACTTACGCTTTTCTCCCGAGGTGTAGCAGCAGGGTCGCACTTCACTTCGCGTGGATCAAGGGATCTGTGGCTTTACCTCGAGGCTTTCCACGAGGCTTTACCACGAGGCTTTCCCATGAGGCTTTCCCACAGGGCTGTCCCTCGTGCCACCGTGTTGTGAGTCGATCCTCGGCTTGAAAGTCGAGGCAGTGCAGGGAAAACAGGTTTCCCTGGAATGGACTGAGACATCTGGGGGACTCTGGGAATGTGGCACGACCCTGGAGTTCCTCTCGCCTTTCCTGTGGAGAGCGCCTCCTCTTGAGATGGGATGGGAACACCGGGAATTCTTTCCCGACCACGCAGGGAAACGATACCTCCTCCTGAGCTAGGAGGTAGAAACGGGGCTCCTCTGGATGTGGGCGGGACTCTCGTGCTTCCTCTCGAGTGGAGACGGGTATGTCGGGGATCTTCTTGAGTTGTAGGAAGGGTGTGAAAAACCCTTTGGAAGTTCCAGAGGTTAGGTGTGATTAGCCTCGAGACGCCTCAGCGGAAATGGGCCTCATCTCGCCGGGAGGGGAGAACCTCCTGGATTTTCTCGAGTTGCGGCATTTGCTCTCGACTTACGACGGGGACCTCAGGGACCCGCTCTGGTGGCCTCAAGAAAGGCCAGTCCCCATGGGAGTTGCTCTGGGGCCTCTCGGGATTCCTCTCCCGTCGATGCTGGGGCCTAAGACCTTGTGTGGCGTCAGTGCTGGAACCTGAGGTTTCCTCTTCAGTGCTGACATGGATCTTGGGGTACTTCTGGAGTCTCCCCAGGGGAGTCAGTCCTCGTCTCGAATGGGGGCATGCACGTGCGCTTTCCTTCCGAGCTGTGGCACCAGCGTCGCGCTTCTCTTCGCGTGGATCAAGGGATCAGTGGCTTTCCCGCGAGGCTTTCCCACGAGGCTTTCCCACGAGGCTTTCCCACAGGGCTGTTCCAAGTGCCACCGTGGTGTGAGTCGATCCTCGACTTGAAAGTGGAGGCAGTGCAGGAAAATAGTTTTGCCTGGAATGGACTGAGACATCTGGGGGACTCTGGGAATGGTGGCACGACCCTGGAGTTCCTCTCGCCTTTCCTGTGGAGAGCGCCTCCTCTTGAGGTGCGACGGAATCGCCGGGAATGCTTTCCCGACCACGCAGGGAAAGGATCCCTCCTCTCGAGCTCGGAGGTGGAAACGGGGCTCCTCTGGATGTGGGCGGGACTATCGTGCTACCTTTCGAGTGGAGACGGGTATGTCGGGGAACTTCTTGAGTTGCAGCCAGGGTGTGAAGGACCCTTTGGAAGTTCCAGATGTTAGATGTGATTAACCTCGAGACTCCTCTGCGGAAATGGGCCTCATCTCGCCTGGAGGGGAGAACCTCCTGGATGTTCTCAAGTTTTGGAATGTGCTCTCGACTTACGACGGGGACCTCAGGGACCCGCTCTGGTGGCCTCAGGAAAGGCCAGTCCCCAAGCGAGTTGCTCGGGGGCCTCTCGGGATTCTTCTCCCGTCGATGCCGGGGCCTAAAACCTTGTGTGGAGACGGTGCCGGAACCTGAGGATTCCTCTCCAGTGCTGACATGGATCTTGGGGTATTTCTGGAGTCTCCCCAGGGGAGTCAGTCCTCGTCTCGAGTGGGGGCATGCACGTGCGATTTCCTCCCGAGCTGTAGCAGCAGTGTCACGCTTCCCTTCGCCTGGATCAAGAGATCTGTGCCTTTCCCTTGAGGCTCTCCCACGAGGCTTTCCCAGAAGGCTTTCCCACAGGGCTGTCCCACGTGCCACCGTGGTGTGAGTCGATCCTCGGCTTGAAAGTCGCGGCAATCGAGGGAAAACAGATTTCCCTGGAATGGACTTAGACATCTGCGGGACTCTGGGAATGGTGGCAAGACCCGGGAGTTCCTCTCGCCTTCCAGTGGATAGCGCCTCCTCTTGAGATGCGACGGGAATGCCGGGAATTCTTTCCCGACCACGCAGGGAAAGGATCCCTCCTCTCGAGCTAGGAGGCGGAAACGGGGCTCCTCTGGATGTGGGCGGGCTCTCGTGCTTACTCTGGAGTAGAGACGGGAATGTCGGGGAACTTCTTGAGTTGCAGCAAGGGTGTGAAGGACCCTTTGGAAGTTCCAGAGGTTAGGTGTGATTAGCCTCGAGACGCCTCAGCGGAAATGGGCCTCATCTCGCCTGGAGGGGACAACCTCCTGGATTGTTTCTAGTTGCGGCAGGTCCTCTCGTCTTACGACGGAGACCTCAGGGACCCGCTCTGGGGGCCTCAGGAAAGGCCAGTCCCCATGCGAGTTGCTCGGGGGCCTCTCGGGATTTCTCTGCCGTCCATGCCGGGGCTTAAGACCTTGTGTGGAGTCGGAGCCGGAACGTGAGGATTACTCTCCAGTGCTGACATGGATCTTGGGGTACCTCCGGAGTCTCCCCAGGGGAGTCAGTCCTCGTCTCAAGTAGGGGCATGCACGTGTGCTTTCCTCCCGAATTGCAGCAGCAGTGTCACGCTTCCCTTCCCGAGGATCAAGGGATCAGTGGCTTTCCCTCGGGGCTTTCCCATGAGGCTTTCACACGAGGCTTTCCCACAGGGCTGTCCCACGTGCCACCGTGGTGTGAGTCGTTCCTCGGCTTGAAAGTTGAGGCAGTGCAGGGAAAACAGGTTTCCCTGGAATGGACTGAGATATCTGGGGCACTCTGGGAATGGTGGCACCACCCTGGAGTTCCTCTCGCCTTTCCTGTGGAGAGCGCCTCCTCTTGAGTTGCGACGGGAACGCCGGGAATTCTTTCCCGACCACGCAGGGAAAGATCCCTCCTCTCGAGCTAGGAGGCGGAAACGGGGCTCCTCTGGATGAGGGAGGGACTCTCGTGCTTCGTCTCGAGTGGAGACGGGTATGTTGGGGAACTTCTTGACTTGCAGCAAGGGTCTGAAGGACCCTTTGGAAGTTCCAGAGGTTAGGTGTGATTAGCCTCGAGACGCTGCTGGGGAAATGGGCCTAATCTCGCCTGGAGGGGAGAACCTCCTGGATTTTCTCGAGTTGCGGCAGGTGCTCTCGACTTATGATGGTGACCTCAGTGACCCGCTCTGGTGGCCTCAGGAAAGGCCAGTCCCCAGCGAATTGGTCGACGGCATCTCGGGATTCCTCTCCTGTCGATGCCGGGACCTAAGACCTTGTGTGGAGTCGGTGCCGGAACCTGAGGTTTCCTCTCCGGTGCTGACATCGATCTTAGGGTATTTCTGGAGTCTCCCCAGGGGAGTCAGTCCTCGTCTCGTATTGGGGCATGCACGTGCGATTTCCTCTCGAGCTGTAGCAGCAGTGTCACGCTTCCCTTCGCGTGGAACAAGGGATCTGTGCCTTTCCCTCAAGGCTTGCCCAGGAGGCTTTCCCACAGGGCTGTCCCACGAGCCACCATGGTGTGAGTCAATCCTCGGCTTGAAAGTCGAGGCAGTGCAGGGAAAACAGGTTTCCCTGGAGTGGACTGAGACATCTGGGGGACTCTGGGAATGGTGGCACGACCCTGGAGTTCCTCTCGCCTTTCCTGTGGAGAGCGCCTCCTCTTGAGATGCGACGGAAATGCCGGGAATTCTTTCCCGACCACGCAGGGGAAGGATCCCTCCTCTCGAGCTAGGAGGCGGAAACGGGGCTCCTCTGGATGAGGGCGGGACTCTCGTGCTTCCTCTCGAGTGGAGACGGGCATGTCACGGAACTTCTTGAGTTGCAGCAAGGGTGTGAAGGACCCTTTGGAAGTTCCAGAGGTTAGGTGTGATTAGCCTCGAGACGCCTCAGCGGAAATGGGCCTCATCTCGCCTGGAGGGGGAACCTCCTGGATTTTCTCGAGTTGCGGCAGGTGCTCTCAACTTACGCCGGGGACCTCAGGGACCCGCCTTGGTGGCCTCAGGAAAGGCCAGTCCCCATGCGAGTTGCTCGGGGGCCTCTCGGGATTCCTCTCCCGTCGATGCCAGGGCCTAAGACTGCCGGGAGCCAGTGTGAGGAAGCCCGCCCGTGACAAGGTCATGAGGAAGGAAGCTGACATACGCAAGGCGTGCTCAGACTTCAGGGACCCCTCTGGAAATTTTTAAGCATGTACCCCAACAAAAATCTGCCGGTTTTTGTGCTCTGCTTTTTCACTCTTCTGACCTTTTCTGGAAAAAGTCAATTCAGCGCGTTAGTCTTCTGCATTTTAAAGAGTGTTTCAATCCAAAAACCCTCTGATGGCTTTCTAGCCTGCCTGTAGGACTCGTACAGCTGCGCTTGTGATTGTTTGAGGCCTCCTGACCGCAGGAGGCACAGGAAGCTTAAAACATCCTACGAATGCAGGAGCTTTCGAGGAGTCAAAATCTTTAGAATAGGACTGATTAAAAGTTTCATTTTTTGGGTCAATGCTTGCTGCCAAATTTTCATATCCTTTATTTTTAGATATAGTTGGTATATAGAAAAACAAGTAGTAGACCTGGTATTAGCAACATTAGATCTTTGAGTTAAGTACCTTCTTTGTTATAACCCACTGCACCTTTGTTCTATAGAGATGTAACTTTAATGCTTTAAGGAGATGCAGATTAAAGAAAAACACTTCAGGGGAAACAAAATTAACATTCATTAAGGAAGAGAGCCAAAAAGTGTTAACAAGCTTCTTGGCCAGAAGATAATGTAAATCACCTGAGACCTTTTGTATACAAAATGATATACAGAAAGAATCTGGGTTGTGAACGCTACATAATTTTGTGTTATCCATTGATCTCCTTGTTTTATCAAAAGTATAAAAGGCCTTCTGAACAATAAAGGAGGAGGCCAGGGGCCGGGGGCCAGTTTCTCGGACCAGCTTCTCGAACTAGTCTCTCAGCCTGGTTTCTTGGGACTCTGGCTCCCCCCGTGTCTTTCTCTCTCTTTCTTCTTCTCTACCTTTCCTTCTCTCTGCTCTTTACTTTAACTTCAGGCTGAATCTCCACCTGGAGTGCGGAGGCTCGCCAGGTCTACTTACTTGCCCTGGCTGTTAAGACCCGCACGAAAGGGAGCTTAAGGCGAGGCACCCTTAGATATTCAAGCGGGCGCCGGTGGCCCAACGTAGGTGGTGCAAATTCCTTGTCTGGAATTTTATTGGCCTTCCGAGTAAACCAAGCTATTCAGCCCTCTTCCTCCACTTAATCTTCTTACCACACTATAGTTTCCTAATCTAATCTTACATTAATAAATAAACAAGACTTTCCATGACAAGGCCATCCACCCTTCGAATTCCCTGGATGCACCGGGGCTGGACCCCGGCATAAGACCTTGTGTGGAGTCGGTGCCGGAAACGGAGGATTCCTCTCCAGTGCTGACATGGATCTTGGGATACTTCTGGAGTCTCCCCAGGGTAGTCAGTCTTTGTCGCGAGTGGGGGCATGCACGTGCCCTTTTCTCCCGAGCTGTAGCAGCAGTGTCACGCTTCCCTTCGTGGGGATCAAGGGATCTGTGGCTTTCCCTCGAGGCTTGCCCACGAGGCTTTCGCACAGGGCTGTCCCACGTGCCACCATGGTGTGAGTCGATCCTCGGCTTGAAAGTCGTGGCAGTGCAGGGAAAACAGGTTTCCCTGGAATGGACTGAAATATCTGGGGGACTCTGGGAATGGTGGCACGACCCTGGAGTTCCTCTCGCCTTTCCTGTGGAGAGCGCCTCCTCTTGAGATGCGATGGGAACGCCGGGAATTCTTTACAGATCACGCAGGGAAAGGATCCCTCCTCTCGAGCTAGGAGGCGGAAACGGGGCTGCTCTGCATGTGGGCGGGACTGTCGTGCTTCCTCTCGAGTCGAGACGGATATGTCGGGGAACTTCTTTAGTTGCAGCAAGGGTGTGAAGGACCCTTTGGAAGTTCCAGAGGTTAGGTGTGAATCGCCTCGAGACGCCTCAGCGGAAATGGGCCTCATCTCGCCTGGAGGGGAGAACCTCCTGGATTTTCTCGAGTTGCGGCAGGTGCTCTCGACTTACGACGGGGACCTCAGGGACCCGCTCTGGTGGCCTCAGGAAAGGCCAGTCCCCATGCGAGATGTTCGGGGGCCTCTCGGTATTCCTCTCCCGTCGATGTCGGGACCTAAAACCTTGTGTGGAGTCGGTGCCAGAACCTGAGGATTCCTCTCCAGTGCTGACATGGATCTTGGGGTACTTCTGAAGTCTCCCCAGGGGAGTCAGTTTTCGTCTCCAGTAGGGGCATGGACGTGCGCTTTCTTCCCCAGCTGTAGCCGCAGTGTCACGCTTCCCTTCCCATGGATCAAGGGATCTCTGGCTTTCCCTCGAGGCTTTCCAACGAGGCTTTCCCACGAGGCTCTCCCACAAGGCTGTCCCACGTGCCACCGTGGTGTGAGTCAATCCTCGGCTTGAATGTCGAGGCAATACAGGGAAAGCAGGTTTCCCTGGTATGAACTGAGACATCTGGGGGACTCTGGGAATGGTGGCACGACCCTGGAGTTCCTCTCGCCTTTCCTGTGGAGAGCGCCTCTTCTTGAGATGCGACGGGAACGCCGGGAATTCTTTCCCGACCAGGCAGGGAAAGGAATCCTCCTCTCGAGCTGGGAGGCGGAAACGGGGCTTCTCTGGATGAGGGCGGGACTCTCGTGATTCTTCTCGAGCGGAGACGGGTATGTCGGGGAACTTCTTGAGTTGCAGCAAGGGTGTGAAGGACCCTTTGTAAGTTCCAGAGGTTAGGTGTGATTAGCCTCGAGACGCCTCAGCGGAAATGGGCCTCATCTCGCCTGGAGCGGAGAACCTCCTGGATTTTCTCGAGTGGTGGCAGGTGCTCTCAACATATGACGGAGACCTCAGGAACCCGCTATGGTGGCCTCAGGAAAGGCCAGTCCCCATGCGAGTAGCTCTGGGGCCTCTCGGGATTCCTCTCCCGTCGATGCCGGGGCCTAAGACCTTGTGTGGAATCTCTGCCGGAACCTGAGGATTCCTCTCCAGTCTGACATGGATTTGGGGTACTTTTGGAGTCTCCACAGGGGATTCAGTACTCGTCTCGAATTGAGACATTCACGTGCGATTTCCTCTCGAGCTGTAGCAGCAGTGTCACGCTTCCCTTCCCGTGGATCAAGGGATCTGTGGCTTTCCCTCGAGGCTTGCCCACGAGGCTTTCCCACAGGGCTGTCCCACATGCCACCGTGGTTTGAGTCGATCCTCGGCTTGAAAGTCGTGGCAGTGCAGGGAAAACAGGTTTCCCTGGAATGGACTGAGACATCTGGGGGACTCTGGGAATGGTGGCAAGACCCTGGAGTACCTCTCGCCCTTCCGGTGGAGAGCCCCTCCTCTTGAGTTGCGACGGGAACGCCGGTAATTCTTTCCCGACCACGCAGGTAATGGATCCCTGCTCTCGAGCTAGGATGCGGAAACGGGGCTCCTCTGGATGAGGGAGGGACTCTCCTGATTCCTCTCGAGTGGAGACGGGTATGTCGGGGAACTTCTTGAGTTGCAGCAAGGGTGTGAAGGATCCTTTGGAAGTTCCAGAGGTTAGATGTGATTACCCTCGAGACGCCTCTGTGGAAATGGGCATCATCTCGCTTAGAGGGGAGAAACTCCTGGATTTTCTCGAGTTGCGGCAGGTGCCCTCGACTTACAACGGGGCCTTCAGGGACTCGCTCTGGTGTCCTCAGGAAAGGCCAGTCCCCATGCGAGTTGCTCGGGGGCCTCTCGGTATTGCTCTGCCGTTGATGCCAGGGCCTAAGACCTTGTGTGGATCGGTGCTGGAACCTGAGGATTTCTCTCCAGTGCTGACATGGATCTTGGGGTACTTCTGGAGTCTCCCCTGGGAGTCAGTCCTCGTCTCGAGTGGGGTCATGCACGTGCGCTTACCTCCCAAGCTGTATCAGCAGTGTCACGCTTCCCTTCACGTGGATCAAGGGATCTGTGGCTTTACCTCGAGGCTTTCCCACGAGGCTTTCCCTCGAGGCTTTCCCACAGGGCTCTCCCACGTGCCACCGTGGTGTGACTCTATCCT
The DNA here is from genome assembly GCF_001704415.2 of Capra hircus. Taxonomy (NCBI): domain Eukaryota; kingdom Metazoa; phylum Chordata; class Mammalia; order Artiodactyla; family Bovidae; genus Capra; species Capra hircus. Next base: position 13,639 of record NW_017211933.1, read on the forward strand.
CGGATTGAAAGTCGAGGCAGTGCAGGGAAAACAGGTTTCCCTGGAATGGACTGAGACATCTGGGGGATTCTGGGAATGGTGGCACGACCTGGAGTTCCTCTCACCTTTACTGTTTAGAGCACCTCCTCCTTAGATGCGACGGGAACGCCGGGAATTCTTTCCGGACACGCAGGGAAAGGATCCTTCCTCTCGAGCTAGGAGCCGGAAACACGGCTCATCTGAATGTGGGCTGGACTCTCGTGCTTCCTCTCGAGTCGAGACGGGTATTTCGGGGAACTTCTTGAGTTGAAGCAAGGGTGTGAAGGACCCTTTGGAAGTTCCAGAGGTTAGGTGTGATTAGCCTCGCGACGCCACAGCGGAAATGGGCCTCATCTCCCCTGAAAGGGAGAACCTCCTGGATTTTCTCGAGTTGCGGCAGGTGTCCTCGACTTACGACAGGGACCTCAGGGACCCGCTCTTGTGGCCTCAGGAAAGGTCAGTCCCCATGCGAGTGGCTAGGGGGCCTCTCGGAATTCCTCTCCCGTCGTAGCCGGGCCCTAAGACCTTGTGTCGTGTCGGTGCCGGAACCTGAGTATTCCACTCCAGTGCTGACATGGATTTTGGGGTACTTCTGGAGTCTCCCCAGGGGAGTCAGTCCTCGTCTCGAGTTGGGGCTTGCACGTGTGCTTTCCTCCAGAGCTGTAGCAGCAGTGTCACGCTTCCCTTCGTGTGGATCAAGGGATCAGTGGCTTTCCCTCGAGGGTTTACCACGACGCTTTCCACGAGGCTTTCCCACAGGGCTTTCCCTCGTGCAACCGTGGTGTGAGTCGATCCTCGGCTTGAAAGTGGAGGCAGTGCCAGGAAAACAGTTTTCCCTGGAATGGACTGAGACATCTTGGGGACTCTGGGAATGGTGGCACGACCCTGGAGTTCCTCTCGCCTTTCCTGTGGAGAGCGCCTCCTCTTGAGATGCGATGGGAATGCAGGGAATTCTTTCCCGACTACGCACTGAAAGGATCCCTCCTCTCGAGCTATGAGGCAGAGAAGGGGCTCCACTGGATATGGGCGGGATCCTTTGCTTCCTCTCAAGTGGCGACGGGTATGTTGGGGAACTTCTTGAGTTGAAGCAAGGGTGTGAAGGACTCTTTGGAAGTTCGAGAGTTTAGGTGTGATTAGCCTCGAGACGCCTCAGCGGAAATGGGCCTCATCTCACCTGGAGGGGAGAACCTCCTGGATTTTCTCGAGTTGCGGCAGGTGCTCTCGACTTACGACCTGGACCTCAAGGACCCGCTTAGGTGGCCTGAGGAAAGGCCAATCCCCATGCGAGTTGCTCGGGGGCCTCTCGGGATTCCTCTCCCTTCGATGTCGGGGCCTAAGACCTTGTGTGCAGTCGGTGCCGGAACCTGAGGATTCCTTCTCCAGTGCCTGACATGGATCTTGGGGTACCTTGGAGTCTCCCCAGGGGATTCAGGCCTCGTCTCGAGTGGGAGCATGAGTGTGCCCTTTCCTCCCATGCTGTAGCAGCAGTGTCATGCTTCTGCTTGCGTGGACCAAGGGATCTGTGACTTTCCCTCGAGTCTTTCCCACGAGGCTCTCCCACAGGGCTGTCCCACGTGTCTCGGTGGTGTGAGTCGATCCTCGGGGTGAAAGCCGAGGCAGTGCAGGGAAAACAGGTTCCTGTGGAATGGACTGAGACATCTGGGGGAGTCTTGGAATGGTGGCACGACCCTGCAGTTCCTCTCCCCTTTCCTTTGGAGAGCGCCTCCTCTTGAGATGCGATGGGAATGCCGGAAATTCTTTCCCGACCATGTAGGGAAGTGATCCCTCATCTCGAGATACGAGCCCGGAAACGGAGCTCCTCTGGATGTGGCCGGGACCCTCGTGTTTCCTCTTGAGTGGAGACGGGTATGTCGGGGAACTTCTTGAGTTTACAGGCATGACTGTGAAAGACTCTTTTGAAGTTCCAGAGTTCACGTGTGATTAGCCTCGAGACACCTCAGTGGAAACGGCCTCATCTCGCCTGCAGGGGAGAACCTCCTGGATTTTCTCGAGTTGCGTCAGGTGCTCTCGAGTTACGACGGAGACATCAGGGACCCGCTCTGGTGACCTCAGGAAAGGCCAGTAGCGTGCTAGGGGGCCTCTCAGGATTCCTCTCCCGTCTATGCCGGGCCTAAGACTTTGTGTGGAGTCGGGACCGGAACCTGAGGATTCCTCTCCAGTGCTGACATGGATCTTGGCGTACTTCTGGAGTCTCCCAAGCTTGCGTCAGTCCTCGGCTCGAGTGGGGTCATGCACGTGCGCTTTCCTCCCGAGCGGTAGCAGCAGTGTCGCGCTTCCCATCTCGTGGATCAAGGTATCTGTGGCTTTCCCTCGAGGCTTTCCCACGAGGCTTTCCCACGAGGCTTTGCACAGGCTGTCCCACGTGCCACAGTGGTGTGAGTCGATCCTCGGCTTGAAAGTCGAGTCAGTGTGGGGAAACAGGTTTCCCTGGAATGGACTGAGACATCTGGGGGACTCGGAGAATGGTGGCATGTCCCTGGAGTTCCTCTCGCCTTTCCTGTGGAGAGCGCCTCCTCTTGAGATGCGACGAGAACGCCGCGGAATTCTTTCCCGACCTCGAAGGGAAAGGATCCCTCCTCTCGAGCTATGAGGCGGAAACGGGGCTCCTCTGGATGTGGGCGGAACTATCGTGCTTCCTCTTAAGTGCAGACGGGTATGTCGGGAACTTCTTGATTTGCAGCAAGGGTGTGAAGACCCTTTGAAGTTCCAGGGTTTAAGTGTGCTTAGCCTTGAGATGTCCAGCGGAAATAGGCTTCATTTTGCCTGGAGGGGAGAACATCCTTGATTTTCTCCAGTTGCGGCAGGTGCTCTCGACTTACAATGGGACCGCAGGACCCGCTCTGGTGGCCTCAGGAAAGGCCAGTCAAGATCCAAGACAGCATTGAGAGGGAGAGACATCACGAGAGGCTCCCGAGCAACTCGCATGGGGACTGGCCTTTCCTGAGGCCACCAAAGCGGGTCCCTGAGGTCCCCGTCGTAAGTCGAGAGCACCTGGCGCAACTCGAGAAAATCCAGGAGGTTCTCCCCTCCAGGCGAGATGAGACCCATTTGCGCTGAGGCATCTCGAGGCTAATCACACCTAACCTCTGGAACTTCCAAAGGCCCTTCACACCATTGCTGCAACTCAAGAAGTTCCCGACATACCCGTTTCCACTCGAAAGGAAGCACGAGAGTCCCGCCCCAACCAGAAGAGCCCCGTTTCAGCCTCTAGCTCGAGAGAGGGATCCTTTCCCTTCGTGGTCGGGAAAGAATTTCCGGCGTTCCCGTTCCCATCTCAAGAAGAGGCGCTCTCCACAGGAAAGAGAGAGGAACTCAGGGTCGTGCCACCATTCCCAGAGCCCCCAGATGTCTCAGTCGATTCCAGGGAAACCTGTTTTCCCCGCAATGCCTCGACTTTCAAGCCGAGGACTCGAACTGGCACGAGAAAAGCCTAGTCTCGGTGGCACGTGGGAGAGCCCTGTGAAAAGCCTAGTGGGAAAGCCTCGTG